>NW_025826636.1:0-2015 GCF_002878395.1 Capsicum annuum | reverse complement strand
GGTAGAGGTATGGACTGCGTACATCTTACCCCCCCCCCCCAGACCCCACTAAGTGGGAATACACTGGGTTTGTTGTTGTTGTTGTTATTTTGTTTATTCATTTTATTCATTCATTTGGGCCTCGAAGCTAAAGTCGTATTTAATACAGGTGAAGTGAAAACTCGAGACAAAGGGCTCAAAAACATAGAAATAGGACAAGTGAAAATGGGTTAAAAACCCAACTAGATTAGGACAGGTACAACGGTTTGGGCCTAAAAGCCCAAATCACTATTTCTCCCCTTTCCCTTTTTTCCTTTCGCTTACTTTTTTACGTGCTTATTGCGAACCCAGTTAAATCCCTAACTAAGTCGCTAAAAAATTGATTTTACAAAAAAAAATTTCCTTAATTGACTATTTTTCCAACAAACTGATTTTCCCAAAGTTAGTCAAAAGACATTTTCAAACAGTCAGGATAACCGTAAGTTAGCGGACGTTTTAGGTGCCTAACACCTTTCTTAAATGTTAATAGGAATTGCTTACTCAGAATCTCTTAACTCAAATGATTTTTCTGTTTTGAATCGTTTGATGTAACTTTATAAAGGTTTCTTAATTCCTTTTCAAAATTAAGTGGAGATTCTTTTTCAAAAGTCAAAATTTCCGAAAAACATATGGACTTATTACAAAAGTAAGGTGAAATGACCAAAAAGGCCCTTTAATGAATGGCTTCAAGTAGGCGTCCTTGGAGTGCTATATATGGATGGTTTTGGTGTCCATTTAGGTGCTCTTTTACACTTTATTTGCATCCACCAAGTCTCGGGTCCAACACGCACTGTCTTAAATTCATATCCGTGATTATTCTTGCATCATCCTCTCCATCTTGAGAGGAATTTGTCCACAAATTCACGGCTTCACCTAGCTCAATTGGCCACTTCAAAAGAAACCACTCAAAACAGCTCGCAAAACATGACATGGAACCAAAACAGTCCACAAAGAACATGAGGAACACGGGATCTCATCAACACAAGTCTTGGACAACTTATTTATTTTGAACCTCGGCTTCCTCTCCATCTTGAGATTTTCCTTCAATCTCATCCATTTCAATTCCCATATCTCCACTTGGAGGCGGGTTCTTTGTTGGTCCCATTGACTAACTCTTCCTTCATGCCCTAGGTATCCCCTTTGATTTGTATGTCTTCCTTTAAACTCTTCTTCCATTATATAAGGCTCATCATAGACTCCATATCCTTCATGTTCCTCTTTACCATATACCTCTACGTGGATGTCTTGGCTTTGGAAAAGTGGAGCTTCGATTGAGGGTGAGATACGTAGGCTTCCCTACTTTAGGCTCGGTCCAATCAAATAAATCATTTAGAATTGCCTAGTCAAAAGAAATTGAGGCATGAGTTAATTCTCATTGTTTGAGTCGATTTCAAAAGTTGTAAGTTTTACCCCACTTCAAGTGTTGTTTGGGCCCCATGTCATCCTTTCTTTCTAAACCTATTCAAAAGCCAAGTTACAACCAAAGAAAGACATTCAGATCAATCTTTGAGGATGTTAAGGCTAAGCATGCAAGGGATATGATGATGAACTACTTGTCTTCCTTAAAATAAGAAATCAGGAGAGAAATAAAAATGAGAGTCTTATCGGTGAAAACTCTCACGGGCACCATAAGACGACTGTGAGTTAAGGGAAACGAATATAAAAGAGTCTCATTAGTGGAAAACCCTTACAGACACCATAAGACAATGGTGAGCTGAGGAAAAGAAAATGAGAGAAGCTTATTGGCAAAAATCCTTCAAGGCGCCACTAGCCGAATGGGGTCTTAAATGCAATTGACCTAAGGAAGCAACTCAGTTTCAAGGCCATTAACTCAACAACAATGGGTAGAAATTTTGGATGAAAAGATCAAGCTGCTTAATCCAAAATGCATGGCATAAAGAAAATGAGAGAAGCTTGTTGGCGAAAACCCTTTAAGGCGCCACTAGCCGAATGGGGTCTTAAATGCAATTGACCTAAGGAAGCAACTCAGTTTCAAG
>NW_025826635.1:0-2630 GCF_002878395.1 Capsicum annuum | reverse complement strand
CTAAGGTATTAGTCTAATATGTGAAATTAATTGAAATTGTATAAAAACAAATGTTCAGCCTGTTGCAACAGATTAACCATCTGTTGTAAGTTATTAAACATATTAAGTCATTAGTTGCAATAGATTACTCATCTGTTCTAAATTATCAAATAAATTAAGTAATCTATTATGAAAGATTAATGATTTGTTGTAAATTATCAAATAGGGGCTGCCATCTTTTATAATTGATACTATGAGAACTCACCCCTAGTCCTAGATTAATCAATTAAGGTATTAGTTGAACATATGAGGTAGTAAGAATTAGTTTACCTCAGAGCGATCGGTTGACGACTCTGGTCGAAAGGAACATAATACCATCTCATATGCAATTGCCAAAAGACTCAATTGAAGTTGTAGTTGATCCTATAAGAACTCACCCCTCATCCTAGATTAATCATTTAAGATATTAGTCTAACATATAAAATAAATTGAAATTGTATAAAAACAAATATTCAAGCTGTTGCAACAGATGTCTTTTCTATTGGATTTAATCAAACAGATTAAGTCATTTGTTGCAACATATTACTCATCTATTATAAATTATCAAACAGGTGCTACATCTGTTGCAACGGATGACCAGATTTGGAAATTTTCAAACAGAAATTGTTATCTATTGCACTTAGATTTTTTAGGACCATTTTGTAAAAGCAATTTAGATATTTCTTGTTCAAGATAAAAAGTTAAAATACTAAGGCGGTAAAAAATATTACTTGGATAACTCAAAAATCTCCTGAGTGAGTAGTCTTATCTGATCTTTTCAACGTCATCATGCCACTCAAAAGTCAAAAGTTATTAATGAATATTTAAAACTCATATGTAGAAGAATACTCTCTCCTTCAGTCATAACATAAGGTAAGACTCAATGCATCTATCACTCTTTCTTATTTATTCTCAATTCTCTTTCTTTCCTTTTTTCTCTCTTTTTTCTCTCTTCTTTCGATGAGGATCCTTTCGGATCTCAACCGAGCAATATCTTTTCTCGACTGAACTGGATGTTCTGATCCCTTTGTTTTTTCCACATTGTAGGTATGGTTCACTATTGCTCTTTCTATCTCATCTTCTTCTTTGTATGTCATTTAAATTAGATATTTACATCTATTACTATTAATGATTTATCCATTACCAGTTTTCTATTTATTGAGAAAATTAAAGGAAAGGAAACTTTTAAGTCTTGAATGAATGAACCATTGTTTTTATTAAAATATGTGAAAAAAATTAATTTTTTGGGAGAACTTAAAAAGCCTTATTGTTAGTATAGTTTGATGAATCAGCTGTTGGAACAGACGGAGTAACTGTTTGAAGAAATCAAACCAGTAGCAAGGCTGGTTTGATTTATTCCAACAGATGACCTATCTGTTGTAACATGCCATCCATCTGTTACAACAGATGCCTATCGATTGAGAGATGGGTAATCTGTTGCATCAGATTGGTCATCTGTTGTTTTCTCAATTTTGTGTTACCCTTTTGTAATGTTCTTTTTCTTCTTCTCTTATTTGACATCAAATATATTTCTCTTGTTTGTAGACAAAAGAAAGTGAAACTGGATCCATTTTTTCCCGACCAACATTAAAGGCTAGAGTAAAAATGGGTTTGGAGGAATAAGCTTCTTACAGATAGAACCACTTCTTATATGGGATATATGTATTACTGATAAACCTATCGTGAAAACACATATCCAATACAATGATATTAAGAATGTTTGTTCTTTATCTATTAGGCGTTAATTCCTTAAACAAAATATGGCATTTTATAGTTAAGATTGTTAGGTTCGAATTGGAAAGGCCGAGGGACCAAGTAGGTGATGTCGATACCCTATTATAATTTAATGACCGTTTATGCTCATATTTTTGTGTTAAGTTTGGGGAAGGGTTTAAGTTTTTAGTGGCAGTGTAAATATCCAATAGTGATTGGACCAATTTTTATGGATCAATGGACTTCTTGAAAGGACTCTGAATCCTCGCACTACAACAAACAATGATAAAACCAATAAAAATTCCCCTAGTCTAAATTTATATAGATAGGTTACTGGAGCAGACTATTAAATAATAATAGGTGCTTGGGAGAATACTTGTGCGGGAAGAGAGAGGTTGAGAAGGCCATATATTATCTCAGACATTGTTTAAGAGAAAACACAGGGTAGGAAGGAAAGTGTAGCGAAATTGGCTGATGAAATTGATATGAAAAATAAAATAACTGGATGAGCTACGAATGTGAAAGTATATCCAAAAATGAAAATCCATCAGTCGTTAAAGAAAAAGAAGAATGGTCAAGAGGACTTGAGTTGGTCACTTTGCTAGAGACTGGAACTAGCGAGTGTGGCCTCAATGAAGACCCACAAAATATAGGACAAGAACTCTAAGGAAGCAGCTTCGTAAGCACGAAAGGTGGTAATATTATGGATCAGAATTGAAACATGAACTAACTACTACTGAATTAAAAATATGGGATCAAGCCAAGGTGGCGATTTCTCAAGTTAAACTTGTATCTCATGCCTCCTATTTATGGCTCTGTTTAGGTCAAATGCAGTGAAAACAACAAGGCATGGGATTTCTACCCAACTTCAGACCTTTTTGTTTACTGCCATTGACCTG
>NW_025826634.1:0-3273 GCF_002878395.1 Capsicum annuum | reverse complement strand
ATTAACTATTTCAAAACTTGTCATTCTTTTCCAAAGTTACAAATCATCCATTGGTGGGAAATTTTTTTCCTTATTTCAAATCTCAAGTTCTTGTCCTTTCTCTCTCTCTCTCTCAACAATAAAAACAACAACTACTCGACATATTGCTCAATCCTTCAAAACAGATCGATTTTTTCCCATTTCTGACCACAAGTTGTTATTTTTAACTTTATTCTCGCTTGTATCCGTTGTTTTCTCTATCTTTGTAGGTAACAGAGTTCGAGAAGAGTTTTACATTTGTTCTTTATTCTAAAACTTAGGGATTTTTAATTAATAATGAAAAAAATACTTTTAGTTGTATTATCTTCAAGAATGGGTTAATAATTTTGTGTTTTGATGCTAAAAAAATAGGAAGCACCCGAGAAAACCGTAGTTTTTGTCTCAGTGTTTTATTGGCTGTTGTGGTATTGCTGGATGGCATTTGTGGTGTTGTTTGTGGATGTTGTTGATGTCGGTATTTGTGTTTTTGGTAGTGGTTTAGGTTGTCTTGGTGTTCGTATTGGTGGAATTGGTGGTCCACCTATTGCAACAAGTGGGATATCTGTTGGGAGATATTAAATAGGTCTTTAAAAAAATTCCTCATTGGTTCCAACTGATGGGTTATCCATTGGAGTTTTTTTTGTAATGTGGCATAGGATAATTTATTTAAATTTATTCAACTTTTTAAAAGAAATTATGCAGACATTGAATGCAATGTATTTTTTGTTTTTCTGTTGTTTGAAGTTAAAAGATATCTCCCAAAAGAAAAGAAACTTAAAGTGGATCAACTTCTAACCACCCAACAAAAATGGCTAGAGTATAGATAGATTCGGAGGAACTTTCTGAACAATCTCAGTCAGGCCAAAATAAAGCTGAGGAAAGTGATAGTTTCTTCTTACCAATGGGGCATGAAATAATATCAAAATCCTAATATGATTCTGTCAAAATCACTAGTATCGATAGGTTTCGAATTGCGATGTCAATGGATAGCCCTGATAAAGTAACTGGTGATCTTGTACTTAAATGTAAGTTGGGGAAATGTTTTGATGAATTAAGGAGAATTATGAAGAATGAAAGCATAGGCGGAATTTTTAACAAGAGCTGCTTTGCATACTTTCTTGAGCTGAGGATTGCACTCTCTGTTTCCTAATGAGCATGGTATATGGCCTTCTTAACCGCAAGATCAGGTATGCAGGGGATGATAAAGATCTGAAGGAGGGTGCAAAAAAAATGGATGAAATCTGGATTAACTAGTGTGGCATGCTGGTTTGTTTTGGGTTGAAAGAGTTAACCATAGTGACGGGATTAAGATGCGATTGTCTAGAAGAACCTCTCATCAAGAAAACACCTCACAAAGGGTCCAAAAAATGCATGGAAAAAAAGATGGGTTGTTGGGCTTTGTTGGCCATAGTAGCTACAAAGCGAAGGATTTGATGGTAAATCTCGAGGATAAAGACATACCAAAGCACTGTAGGAAGAAATTGTGCTTAGTTTGGTTTGTCCATTCCATTTTATTGGCAAGAGACATCAGGAAAGTCATAGAAGATGATTTTTTGGTTCTTGTTGATAATTTTGACAAATTTAACGATTATCCCTGAGGATATGAAAACTATGACTTGACCGTCAAATATTTACTTACAAAGCTATCCCTAAAGAAACAACCTCTCTACTTCTTCAGAGGTAGCGGTATGGACTACGTATAATTTACCCTCCCCAGACCTCACTTTGTGGGAATACACTGGGACTGTTGTTGTAGTTGTTGTAATTCTATCCCCAAAGATGATCATATTATACGGCTTTCCTTAGGCTTTTATGGTAAAATTGATCACTATTTTTACTTATCCATTAATTTATAATGAATATAGTTATTATGACTTTTTTTTGCTTGTTTTCTATTTACACTTTTTAGGCTTAGGCATGTGAAGTCATTCCTCCCCTCCGAAAGTAATTTAAGGATTACCTGGATGAGGTTTCTCATCCAAGTATCCATAGGTGATTGACGACTACAAAGGGCAGGAAAAAATATTAAGGAGTAGGATGTTGATCTATTTAACCCTCCGGATAATGTAGTACATCTTCTTTCAATTAAAATAATTTGACTAAAAGAAAGATATTGAAACAGATGTTCCATCTGTTGAGACAGAGGGGTCATCTGTTGCAACAGATTACCCATCAATTGCAACTGGTGCAGCAGATGGGTAATCTGTTGTGATAGATGATCCATATTTTGCAATAAATTAAAAATCTATTGCTCTGGTTCTTTGAACACGAATTAACATATTACCCATCTACTGTACATTATGCAATAAATATGTAATCTGATGCAATATATTGTCAATATGTTGTGACATACAGATCAGCTGTTGCGGCATCTAAATCGTCTATTGCATAAGTTGGTTGTGTTAAAATCCATGTAACCCAACTGAATGCAAATTACTATTTTATGATTTAAATGACTCCTGTCTTTTTTTATAGGTTGTGCATCCTTGGATCGTGCCTACCATTTATGAGTTAGGGATGACTTCTTTTCTTACTCTAGGTCTTGATGATACTAAAGAAGACCCAAGGGTGAATTTAATAAAGAAGGAATTGGATGGAGCAATATCTATAAGAAGAGCAGTAAGGCAAGGTCAGCCTAATATTGAAGCTCTTCATGACCAACCTCAAACTGCAACAGATTCGGGTTCTTCTTCTGGGGGTGTTGCTGGTAGAGTTGTCGATAACGGTGGCAACCATCCTGATGTTATTACTTCCAGTTGTGATTATGAGCATATTGGTGCTCACTAAAAAATAAATACGTTTGAAAACACCACTTGCACAGGTCCCTCTCACCCCTACACCGGTCCCTCCCGCCCTTATAGTGGTCCCTCTCACCCGTCTTTACTCTCATATTCTTATTGTAAATGCAAAGTGTGCAAGGACAGAGAGGATAAACTCTCTGAAAAGCTAGAGGCTATTGTTGAAGCTGCCAAGGATTTGAAATCCAAGAGCGTGTCATACCATCCAACAAGGTGAGGGAGTCATGCACTCCTACAGTGGCGGTTAGAAGGAAGAAAAATTAGACAAATTCTCTCCATTCTAAAGACAACAAAAATTGCAACTCCTCCCGCTCCAAGAGTTGTTAAAGTTCAAGGGCCGCTGAAGAAGGTGGACATATTCGCGGAACTTGGCAAGGAGATGTGAAATCTATTGCAATAGCTTGGTATTCTGTTGCAACATAATACACATCCATTGCATAAGTTGCGTTAGCTGGGT
>NW_025826633.1:0-6036 GCF_002878395.1 Capsicum annuum | reverse complement strand
AAACATGAAATAAAGTATAAGGATGATGTTGAAGGGATTCAAAAGGTGCAAGAATGGAGGACTGCCCTAACTGCTGCCGCAGATCTAAAAGGATATGACATCCGCCAAGGGTGAGTTAAAATAAGTGTACTTTAGACATTAGAAATGCTTTATTTTATAATTTTTCTAGCCAAAATATCCTTTTATTTTATATATTTTTATCAGCATCCCCTCTTTCGTTCGACATCACTATTGTAGGACAAATAGTTTTCCACACTAGCTCTGCAATTATGTTCTTACAAACTACTTTTATATCATCAAGTATTCATTTCTTTTTTATGAATTAAAACTATTTGAAAGTTTATAAGAGCCGGCTCCTACTTCGTGCTAAAAGATTTAAGGATTTAAGTCATATTTTAAGAAAAAGAGCTTTTGGACACTTTATTAATCAAACAGATTATAGATTTTTTTTTCAGTTTTAGCACTTTAATCCAAACATGTGACAACACTTATTTATTTAACCAGCACTTGGTATTTAAAAGCTACTTTCATTCAGCTAATGATACAAGCATGAGGAGCACAAGGACTACAAGTTTTTGTTGAAGGTACACGTTTCGATTTGAAAAGGAATTGAAGACATTTTGAAGCCTTTTTCAAAGCCTTGTTCAAGCTCGGGAACTAAAAAAACTACAAGGCGCATTTATTAAAATAGACGTGGTTGAGCATGTCTTAAGTCCATCCAAGGGAGTGTTTGTATTAAAGTCTGAAGACATGCCTTGAGTGTCTTAAAAACACTACAAGTCAACCCCATTTATACACTCCAATCCCATGCCCTTCGTTAAGGGTAAATGTGACATTTCCCATCTCTCTTGTAATAGACTATAAGTAGAAACCCCTTAGTCTTATTTTCTTAGTTATCTCATATTAAAATCACTTTGTAACCTTGAGCACCATATTTACTCTAAAGAAGAGAGTAGACCACCAACATTTTAAGCTTCACAAGTGAAAGGTTCCACTTGTATTGTGTGACAGCTAGAAACGAGAGTGCTTGAGTGAACCGAGTTCCTCTTGTGTTCCCGTAAAAATATGGTGCTTGTTAATATGATTTGTAGATGTTTTAGAGTTTGATACGCTCTTTAGTTGCTACATTTTATAGTCTCATGTGTCAAGTTATCTATCTCCTTATCTTTCAAGTTTGTGTGTTTGTTATTTCCGTTTGATGTCTTGTATGTGAGAACTATTTTTGTGAGTTTGTGGACTGTTTTGTACTCTTATAGATACCGTTTAGTATCATTTGGTATCAGAGATAAGGATGGTTGTGTTCCTACACTACCAATATTGGGCTCTCTAAGTCGAAAAAAAAAGAAGTTTTGAAAAGCTGAAAATTCCAAAAAGAAGCAAATCTATCCATTCTTGTTGTCTTGGCCGAAATTGTGTCTTGTTGTTGTTTTGTTTGAGATTTATGCCTAGTTTTCTTATGAATTTTGTGTGTTATAGTGTTAGATATTTGTTTCCTAACATTAGAAGAGGTGTCCAATGTCGAAAATCTTACAAGAAGAAGTTATTCTACAGGTTGGGTGTTTTGGCCGAAGTGGTGTTGTTGTGTGGCCGAATTTGTGTCTAGATTAGGTGTTATTTTGCATGTATTAGTAGTTTAGTATGTAAGCTTGTTGTCTCCCTAGCACACTTGAGTCTAAAGTCCAAGATTTGAGCTTTTTTAAGTTGTTGTTGAAAGGTTGGACGGTTTAGATATTGTTATTGTTCAAAGTATTTTTGTTGTTGTTCTTGTTGTTCTAGAGTAATATTCAACAAAATACCTTGTTTGATTTGAAAAAGGGAAGAGAGAGAGGTAAGGTATTGTGTTGTCTTGGGACTACTTCAAAGACAACACTAAAGTGGAAAAGAAACAAAGACCTACCAAAAGCTTGCCTACCAAAAGAGTGTCAAAACATCTTTCAAGAAAGACCAAAAGAGGAAAGGGAAACGACAAGGCATAAAGGTGTTTTTCCATTTTAGTGCAAGTTGGTGAAAGATGATGTACACCTTTTTGAACTTTGAAAAGAGAATCCAAAGCCTTGTCTTGTTACTCCAAAATCAAAAATTCATCACCAACAAACAAGATTAAACAACTTATGTCTTGAAAACATTATACCCCACATCAACAACAATATCAGTGATCAAAGAAAAAAAATAACAATAAAAATCGTGGGCCATGCCAATAACAAAAAAAAATCAAGTTCTTAGACATCTATAGTTTCTTTTCTTTTTCTCTATTAGTTATATTTTCATTGACTCCTATACTAGTTGACAACTAGTAAAATCCTACTAAGTGCATACAAAACTTCTATGAGTCTTCTAACCGAAATCCACTCCAACTAAAAAATAGACTCATTCCTAAGCACTCAAGGATTGATAGCCAGCTTACAACACTTAAAGGACCAAGTGAGGAAGCCGAGTGTAAAGAATGTGTGAGTGTATCATGAACTAATGCTTGCTTGTTTTGTAGGTACAATTGAAAATGAAACACAAAAATTCCAATGCTCCAACCGTGGACAATAATGTTATGAATGCCCTCTTAGCTATTTTTGAAACTTTGTCTCGAGGCGTGGCTAGGATGAAGGCAAATGTTGAAAAGTTGGTCTCGGATGTGGCCTCAACGAGTGAGAGGTTGGAGAGGGTGGAAATCCAAAGTAGTTATTGACCTTATATCCCTATAAATACCTCACCTACTATTATTCCCAAGACCTTGCACCAAAGATTATATCCACCAAGTGCTACAAACCAAGTCAATCTTTACTTGCCAAGCTGAGAACAAGATGGACCTAGCATTTCCTCACTACACCAAGTTCCACAAGATGGACTTGGAACCCAAATTTTATCCTTAAACCCGAATCCTCCACTCCAAAATCCTCCAATTAAAAGACCCTACACTTCACTAAATCGAATGTCTCCTTCCCAAGCTACACTAACCTGGAAATATCCTATCCAAGTAGAAAAAGAAAGAGAGTTAGGATCCAAGGATAATGAGGCTAAGACTCAAGATGGAGAGAAACTTAGTGGTGAGATACAAGAAGAATGTGAAGAAAAAAGGGCTAGGGAGAGGGAAATCCTGGGTAGTGAAGTAGGAACAGAAAAGAAAACTATGCTTGTGGGGTTTACCCACAAAGGATCTTTGATACTCACTAACCCATATAATAGAACTTTGCCTACAATTTATCCTTCTTATGTAAAGGTTCTAGTTTATATGCTATCAAAGAAGGATCAAAAAGAGGTTCCATACGATAACGTAGGAAATGAGCTAGTGACACCCTTGCCCGAGAGCTCCAAACAAGTGGACTGCCGTGGCATACACCGAAGTATAATTGCTATAATCTACACTTCCTTAGGCTTGATATATTATGATAAAGGTATTAGTATCCAATGTGAAGTAGCTTCAGTTTTACATAGTGTAGAAAAGCATGAATCCTTCCTTGGTAGTTCTCTTATTGCATATGTTGGTTAATTATTTCTTAAGGATAGTTCACTACTTGATCGTATGAGTGGTGTGATTCAAAATCCTCAAGTTAGTGTTGATTTTGTAATATTAACCATGATATTAGACCTATTCCTTTGAGCTTGTGTGATGCAAACTATGCTACAAGATTTGCCCAAGGTAATCATATTCTTGGAAAACTTTTGAATAAAGGTGTTCTTGCTCTTAAGAGAAGACTTCTAGGCCATAACTCTTTAGTCTTGGATGATAGCCTAGTAAAATTATTTGTTATTCTCGGCTTATACCCTAGGTTACACCATCTCTTTGATCCTAGAACACTAGTGGGTTGGAAAAGGAGTTACTTCAGCTTATGCTTATCTTTCCTTGATGATTATCTTATCCCTATCCTTTGTAATTTTCAAACTAGGTTTTTCATGGTAAAAATAAAGGATCGCTGGTTTAATTTTAAAAGTGTAACCCCTAAGCAAGAAGTCTTCACACTTGATTCCTTTCTATACTACCTCTTTACCTATGATGATGACCATGTTAATTTTGAATTTATATTGTGTAGTGGTAGGAAGTTTTGTGGATTGTTTTCTAGTTTGTATGATGGTGATATGTGGTTGAGGTGGATCTTAAGATCAATAGTGGCACTATATTTGATGAGGTTCTTTGTAGAGGTAATGAAACAAATGTATGTTATAGTTCCTAAGATAAAGGTAGTCTTACCTTTTGGGTATAGTAAAGCCATTAAGACCATTGTAGTTTCTTTATCTCTTGATATTTGCCAAAGCCACTTCCTTTGTTCCATTTAAGATAAGCTTTTCATGTCACACACAAAGGACCCGTGCGTATATTCCAAATGTGAACAACCTTGGCTTGATGACATATGTGATAGTTTCAGATTGCACTCCTCTTTCCTTGATGTGTATCTTAGCCATGTCCTTTGTGATGCTTGTGGTATGTGTTTCATGACCATAACAAAGGATTGTTGGTTGTATTCCAAAATTTTACCCCCTTGGCATGTCTATATAGTTTGTGGTACTGATGCTAACCCTCCTATCATAAGGATTGTGTGGTTATTTTTCCTCTCTTTGGTTTTGCAAGGTACAAATTTGAGGATAAATTCCTTTCAAGATGTAGAGGATGATACAAGTATGAGAAGTACAAGGATTACAAGTTTTTGGTCAGAGGTCTAAGTTTTGGATTTATAAGTAAATTGAAGACCATTTGAAGCCTTTTTTAAAAGCCTTATCTAAGTGATGGAAGGAGGAGGAGTTTATACACTCAAGAGGTTCCTCAATTTAAGTACAATATGGAAAGGATTATATGGGTATCATGGACTCGAGACCAATCCATAGGTGCCAAGCGCGGGAACTACAGAGGCTTCAAGGCACGTTTATGAAAGTGGACGTATTGGAGCCACCCAAAGAAGTATATGCATTGACATTTGATGAATTTCCTTAGGTGTTACAAAATACACCAAAACTGTCCACTTTTACATCTTAAACCCGCCCCTTTCATTAAGGTTAGTGTAATACCCCGAAAAATTTTTCGTTGAAATTTTGTGCGTAAATGTGTCTATTTTCTAGAATGAATTATAAATTTTTCGTGCAGAATGTCTTATATTATGACCCACCATTCCGTAGATTATAGAATAAGATTTCCAACAATATGTGGATCATCCAAAACGGACACCCGAGCGATGAGTTATGAACATTTCGATCGAACCATGAATAGTAGTAAACAGTAAAACGTTCAGGAAAAAGTACTAAGGCCTGACGTATTTTTGCTCCAAATTTAAATGATCATAACTTATTTTACATAATGATCTGGGTAATTTACTATATATCAACGGAAAGCTCTTCGAGTCCTCCTTCCAATGAAATTAGTTTCATCCAATTTGCCTATCGGAGTAAGAATTTATGGTCGATCTACTTCAGCCTATCAAAAGTGAATTTTTGGGTCAACTTCAAATGATCATAACTCCTCGTACACAATGATCTGGGTGAGATACTATATCTCAATGAAAATATATGAGAGTCCTCTTTCTAATGAAATTGGTTTCATCCAATTTGGATATCGGAGTAAAACTTTATGGTTGATCTACTTCAGACTATCAAAACAGTCCACCAAAGGATAGATTCGAGAATTATTTGATTTTTAGGGGCGTTTTGGTCATGTGCCCTCACCCAAAATCCATCCAAACCCTATATTAAAGCCTATTAGAAGCATTATATGTTATATTTCATCAACTTTCCTCAAAAAGAAAACCCTAAGCTCCTACATCCAACTTCAAGAACCTCTAAAGTTCACCATTAACTCTACAAATTTATTCAAGATTCCAAGTTCCTAGTTCAAGAACTCCAAGAACCATTATTTAATGGCACGATTAACATCTCAAAAATGAGTATAGATCCAAAGTTCATCATTCAAGGTATGTGGGGTTTTTCAACAAGAACTCTCTTTCATTCTTGTGCCCAAAAGTAATTTTCTTTACAAAGGCATGATTTTTATTTGATTTTTATGAATTTGAAACATGAACCCATATCTTATGATGATTATTATGAAATCTTGATGTTTAT
>NW_025826632.1:0-7629 GCF_002878395.1 Capsicum annuum | reverse complement strand
AGTGATTTGAAAGTATTTAAGTGTAGGTACTTGAAATGTTAACTTTTCATTTTGAAGTTAAGTTAGTTTAACAACTTGTAAAGTGAAATACTGAGTTGAAAGTGATTAAGTGTAGGTACTTTAAATGTGAACTTTTCATTTAGAATGTAGTTTAGTTTGGTAACCTGTATAGTGAATTAGTGATTTGGAAGTGATTTAGTGCAGGTACATGAACTGTAAATATTTTATTTTTAATTTAGTTTAGTTTTGGAACTTGTAATATGCATTAGTGACTTTAAAGTGATTAATTGTAGGTAGTTAAAATGAGAACTTTTCATTTGGAATTTAGTTTAGTTTGGTAACTTGTTAAATGAATAAGTGACTTGAAAGTGTTTAAGCGTAGGTATTTGAAATGCAAACTTTTCATATTGAATTTAATTTACTTTGATAAATGGTAAAGTGAATTAATGACTTCAAAGTGATTAAGTGTAGGTACTTGAAATGTAACCTTTTCATTTTGCATTTAGTTTATTTTGATTACTAGTAAAGTGATTTAGTGACTTGTAAGTGGTTAAGTATAAGTATTTGAAATGTGAACCTTTCATTTTGAATTTAGTTATACTTACATGTAGTTGGGTATAAAGTTGACATTAGTGAGGTCAGATATGGCCTGACAATGGTAAATGATTAGAATATGGTATAATTGATGATTAGTGATAACCGATGATTAGTGATAGGTCTTGATTAGTGATAATTGATGATTAGTAATAGGTGTTGATTAGTGATAATTGATGCTTAGTGGTGAATGTTATTTAAGTGATAAAATAATTCCTAGTTGATAATAGAGGATTAGTTGGTAAATGATTATTAGATAATAAATGATATTAGTTGATAAATAATGGTTATCAAATAAATGATGATTACCAGATATGCAGGGAATAGTTGTTAAGTAATGACTAGAGGTTAAATGATGACTAGTCAACATATGGATTAATTCATTAGAGTTTGATAGCTAATAAAAGTTGACCAATGAGGAACGATGATAAGGTTGTTAAATAAGGTAATATTATGGAATGTGAGTACATTTTCAAATGTTGCTAAATGGCCGATTCATGATAAATTATGGAATAATGGTTAAACAACGGGTTGGTTATTTATAAGCAATGAATGATTGCTTTATCCTATCTCTGAGTGTAATCTCCAGGAGTATGGGAGTTTGTGATTAGTTATTTACTTTACACACCAATTTGTAGTTAGTGATTGCTTATGTGATACTTTGTGATAATTTATTATTCTAATTTATTTATTTATTATGCATAGTGATATTGGTATGTGTTGATGCCTTATGATACATTATTACTCCAGTTAAATTACTTATTATTCACAAAACTGCTGGAGACAATTCAGGTTAATTTTTTACCTTGACTCAGTTATGTTATCTTGCATTTTATCATACTTACATCATGATTTAGCACAACCACTCGATGATTCCACTGAGTACCTATTGTTTTGGTACTCATACTACACTTCTATACCTTTTTAGTGAAGATTCAAGTACTATTTATTATCATTGATCATTGAGCATGTTGTGTTGATATTTTTGGAGATAGGGTGAGCTCTTAGAGTCAAAGTCACCTATTTCCTTATATCTTTTGATATTCATTCTTTAGTTATTCAGATGGATGATGTTGACTATTTTAAGTTTTTGAGTTGTACTATTATTAGATGTTCTGGTACTGGACATATAAGGTCATGGGATGGTATCTTGTATTGACTATTTTTATCAACTTAGAACTATTTTCTTATTTATAAGTGAGTTGTTCATTTTTGCTTATATTTTGGAATTTTCCATCAAGTTAACCCATTGTGTTTAAATCTAGGTTATGGTTTATGATTACCTACTATCGGAATAGAGTAGGTACCATCACAACTCATAAATCGAGTCATGATAAATTGGTAACAGAGTCGAGGTTTCATTAGTATTATTGGTACAAGAGCAATTATCTGGTAGAGTCCTGTCAATTAAACTGATAACATATGTTTTCTATTCTTGGGAGGCTAAAGGACATTCTTAGGAGTTTATCACATTTTTACCTCACATCGTGCTAGTAGTTTGAGTTGGTTTTTAGTAGTATTCCCTTGACTTTACTCTTTTACGGATGGATAAGACATATCCTACAGCTACACAAGACAAATGTCCCAAGATTGAGCCTAGGGATCCTACTTCTATTCGTGGATGACCTAGAGGTCTTGGACAGTAATGGGATGTGTTCCTATCTAAGGGTCAGGTTATGCTTCCTTCCCTAGGTCCTATTCTTCTTTTAAGCCAGAGATTTTTCCCCTACAGCCAGCGGTGGGCCAGGTACCAGGCTAGGATTCACTATAGTTTATTTCTTCTTTAGTTCTTATTTAGTTGGGGGTATGATATTTGATGATACACAGCCTACATATCATAGTGGTACTGAGGTAGAGGCTCATCCTATAGTTGTGGCTCCTATAGTTGGGGTGCCTCTTGCATAAAAAATTACTCAGTTGGTAGTTTCTCAGCTAGTGGTTGCTCAACCTACTATGTCTTCTAAGGAGTAAAAGATGTTGGGTAGATTCTTGAAATTGGCTCCGCCTAAGTTTTTTAGTGCATCGAGCAAGGATGTATATGAGTTTCTGATTACTTATGAGGATAGGCTCTATAATTTAGGCCTTGTTGAGACTTATAGTGGGAATTAGAACATATTTCTATTAGACTTAGCTTCTTGACATTGGTGAAGAGGTTATATGGATTCTATACTAGATTGATCATCACCCTTGACTTCGGCTTAGTTCTCTGAGATGTTCTTAGAGAAGTGCATGCCTCACAGCCTTAGATATTCTTTTAGGGATCAATGCTCCAAATAGGATAGGGCTCCATGACAATTATAGAGTTTGAGGATTATTTGCACGAGTTGGCTAAGCATGCAACTTCTAATCTGAACACTATGTGTGAGAGATTATATTGCTTTGTTAGAGGGTTAACACTCCCCATTACTATGTCTACTTATAGTTTAGCTATTGTAAGTATGTATTTTGCTAAGGAGTCAGATCGCACTCGGGTGATGGAGGAGATGCACCATAAGGGCCATGAGGGTCATGATAAGAGGCCTAGGTTTCAAGGAAGATTTAGTTTGATATGTTATAGTAATCAACCCAAATATAGTAGCTTTTAGAGTGGGTATCTTCTGCATTCATCCTATCAATCTCAGAGTCAACCTAGTTGACTTGTTTAAGAAGTACTTTAGATCACTAATGGAGATCAGTCTAGACCTAATGATATCCCTGGAAAGGACATTGGTCAGTCTTTGAGAAGTTCATTATTCTATTATTCTAGATCTGGTGGTTATTCCAGGTAAGCCAGATCTATTGGTTCTGGTTAAGCTTTGGTGTCATGTTATAGTTGTGGAGCTACTGTTCACTATTTGTGAGATTAGCCTAGTTGTGGGGTGATTATTGTTTCATCTTAGTGTGTTTCCTTTATTAGAGTAGTTCATTTCTCAGCTAGAGATGGTTTTCATAGTCGCAGGAGTGATTTTCAGGGTACTCATGAAGGTTGGTTAGGTGCCCTGCCAAATGGTAGGCATGGTCAGTGGTATGCAGTACCTGCTATGCCCTAGGTTGAGACTTTAGATGATGTTATTACAGGTATGATTCTAGTGTGCCTCCATTCCACCCTTGCTTTATTTGATCTAGGATCCATTTATTATTATATTTCTACTTATTATACACCACAATTAGTGTTGTATTGTGACTTATTATCTATTTTATTAGGCATACCTACTCTCATGGGTGATTCTTTAGTGGTGGACCAGTTTTATATATTATGAGTTATGACAGTTAGCGATGTTGATACTTATGTTGATCTTATTATTCTGCATAGGCTAGATTTTTTTGTGATTCTGGGTATGGACTGGTTATCCTAATATCATGTGGTCATGGAATTCTTTGCCAAGTCCATTACCTTAGCCATGCCCGGTGTACCCCAAGTCGTGCAGTAGGGAGCAAATAGCTGGGAGTCGATGGGTATTATTTCTTATGTTAATGTAAGGATGCTTATTTCAAGGGGTTATAGTCTTACCTTACTTCTATTTATGATACTAGAGTAGAGAGTGCGTTACTTCACTCTATTCCCATAGTTTGTGAGTTTTCTAATGTATTCCCTACCTACCTTGCTAGTATTCCCCCTGTTCATAAGATTAAGTTTGCTATTGATCTCGATCTTGTAACCTAACATATTTTAATGATACCTTACCGTATGGATCCTACCGAGCTTAAGGAGCTAAACTCTTAGCTTTAGGAACTTTTTGGTAAGGGTTTTAGTAGATCGAGTGTGTCCCTTTATGGAGCTTCTATATTATTTGTGAAGAAGAGAGCTAACTCCATGTATATCTATATTGATTATAAGCAGTTTAATGAGGTAACGGTGAAGAACCGTTAACCTATGCCTCACATTAATGATTTATTTGACCAGGTTCAGGGTGCGGTAGTGTTTTTTAAGATTGACCAGAAATCTAGTTACCACCAGTTGAGGATTCGGGCTGAGGATATCTGGAAGACAACCTTTAAGACCCGTTATGGTCATTATAAGTTCTTGGTGATGTCATTTTGGTTGACTAATGTCCCAGCCACGTTTATGGATTTGATGAACCAAGTATTCAACTCTTGTTTGGATTCCTTTGTTATTGTGTTCATTGACAACATCTTTGTGTATTAAAGGAGTAGAGGAGCATCGCAACATTTAAGGATTGTGCTCCAAACTTTAAGAGATCATCTGCTTTTTGCCAACTTCTCTAAGTATGAGTTTTTTCTTAAATCAGTGGAATTCCTTGTACATGTGGTATCTAAGGATGGTATGTGGGTAGACCCATCCAAAATAGAGGCGATTTGTGATTGGGCTAGACCTACATCTCTGACTGAGGTTCATAACTAAATTGGTTTGGCCATTTATTATTGATGCTTCGTTGAAGTTTTTGCTACTATTTCATCCCCTATGACCATATTGACTCAAAAAGAGGTTTCTTTTCAATGATTTAAGGAGTGTGAGTCGAACTTTGGAAAAGTCAAGGATTTTCTTACTTCAGCTCCTGTTTTAGATCTTTCTATTAAGGGTGAGGGATTCATCGTATTTTGTGATGCTTTTGGTGTTGTTTTAGGTTGTCTTTATATGTAGCAGGGTCATGTTATTTCTTATGCTTTGAGACACTATAAGATTCACTAGAGCAACTACCCCACTCATTATTTAGAGTTGGTGGTGGTAGTTTTCATACATAAGATTTGGAGGCATTATCTTTATGATATGCATTGTGAGATTTTAATGATCATCATAGTCTTTAGCATCTTATGACCTAGAGAGAACTTAATGTTAGACGCGACACATATATGGAGTTATTTAAGGATTATAGTATTTCTATCTTTTATCATCTGGGCAAATAAAATATGGTAGAAAAGGCCTTAGGTCGGAAGGCAGTGAGTATGGTAGCTTGGCCTATAGTTCAATCTCTTAGAGGTCGATGGCATGGAACATTCATTCTATAGCCAACTTGATGGTTCATTTTGATATTTCAGACCCTAGGAGGATTCTTGCTAGTGTAAAGGTGAGGTCTTCATTATTAGAGTAGATTCCCGATTATCAGTTTGAGGATAGTAATCTTTGCTTCCTTCATGATCAGGTATTGAGTGATAAGTTCGAGAGGAACACCATAGAATCTGTGGGAGTTTTGAGATTTAATGACCGCATTTGTTTTTCTAGTTTTGATGACTTAATTCAGTTGATTTTTCATGAGGGTCATAACTCTAGATATTACATTCATTCTAGCACAGCTAAGATGTATAGAGATTTAAGACGTCATTATTGGTAGAGTGCTATGAAGAGAGACATGGCATACTTTGTAGCTCGATGCATGTGTTGTCAGCAGGTAAAGTTCGAGCATCAACTACCATGTGGTTTAACCAGTGGTTACCCATTCTGGAGAGGAAATGGGAGAGGATTACCATGACTTTAAATAGTGGTTTGCCTTACACATTCCATAGGTCCGATGGTATTTAGTTTATTGTGGATCATTTGACCATGTCAAAACATTTCATTCCAATTTAGATGTCCTTCAGTGATGGGAGGTTATTCCATATCTATGTTTAGGAGATTATTCGTTTGCATAGTATGCCTATTTCTACTATTTTGGACCAAGGTTCTGTGTTTACTTTAAGATTTTAGAGAGCATTTCAGGATGAGTTGGGTACTCAAGTGGGTCTTAGTATAGCCTTTCATCCCTAGATAGATGGTCAGTTGGAGCAAACTATTTAGGTTCTTAAGGATATGCTTCGAACCTGTGTTATGGATTATTTAGGCCAGTTGGAGCAGTACTTAGCCTTGGCAGAGTTTGCATATAATAGAAGCTATCATTTGATTACTGAGATGGAACCTTTTAAGGCTTTGTATGGTAGTAGATTTCGCTCTCTGGTTGGATGGTTTGAGACTTTCAAGGTTAGGCTCTGTGGTATGAATTTACTTTAGGAGTTGTTGTATAAACTCAGGGTGATTCAAGATAGGTTAAGAGAGACTCAGTGTAAGAAAAAGGCCTAATCAGACCATAGGCTTTGTGCCTTGAGAATAGGAGTTCGTGATTGTGTAATCCTCTATGCATCTCCCTTTGTGTGTCTCCCATGAAGGGTACCTAGGTACATCAATATAATCATCCTTCGACCTTGACTGGTATCAATGCATTATCATAAACTTCCTTTGGCCTTCACAAGTATAAATATATCATCATAATCATCCTCCCTCCTTAACGAGTATCAATATATCATCATAATCATCTTACGCCTTGTTGGGTATCATTATATCATCATAATCATCCTCTGGCCTTGTGAGGTATCAATATATAATCATAATCATCCTTCGTCTTGTCGTCGATCAATATAAATATAATCATAATATCCAAACTCGAACTGGTAGCCACATATTATGATGATTTATTGATACCCCACAAGGTCGAAGAATGTTTATGATGATGTATTGATACTCGAAAGTCTAGAGGATAATTATAATGATGTGCCTGTGTGTGCATCTACCGATTCGAGTTTGGGTATGCCCTATGTATGGCTATTTTATATAAATGTGTGTGTGTGTGTGTGCGTGCGTATATATATACACACACACATATACTTATATGTAGTTGTGTATGAAATTGACACTAGTGAGGTCAGATATGGCCCGAAAGTGATAAATGATTAGAATATGCTATAATTAATGATTAGTGATAATTGTTAGTGATAGATGATTATTAATTATAATTGATGATTAGTAGTGAATGTTGTTTAAGTGATAAAATAATGCCTAGTTGATAATCAAAGATTACTTGGTAAATGATGATTAGATAATAAATAATGGTTATCAAATAAATGGTGATTAACGGATATGTGGTGAATATTTCTTAAGTTATGACTAGAGGTTAAGTGATGAATAGTAAATATATGGATTAATTCATTAGAGTTTGTTAAATGATGGTAAAATTATGGAATATGAGTACATTGTCAAATGTTGGTAAATGGCCGATTAATGATAAATCGTGAAATGATGGAGAAATAATGAGTTAGTTATTTGTAAGCAATGAATGATTAATTTAT
>NW_025826631.1:0-7149 GCF_002878395.1 Capsicum annuum | reverse complement strand
TTAACTATTCAAAACTGCACAAATATGACCTTTAAATGACTCTTCACTATTATTTTTTCATTATTTTTGGCTCAAAGATAAAAATGACATCGAATTTCTTTTGTCATTTCCGAAAAAGAGCAATATTGAAATTTATTGATTAGGGGGGTCAGCCTCATACAAAAAAATCGAGCGGGTATGTATATATATTATAAAACAGAGAACGAATTTAAGTTATATAATATATCTAAATATTATTTATTTAAGTATTAAATTAAAGATGAAACTATACTAATAATAAAAAAAATTATACTTTTAATAAAACATTATTAAATTAATATTATTAAGGATAGTAGTAGTAGTATATTAAATTAACGTAATTAAAAGATGTTATTAAATTAACGTTATTAAATTAACGAGGGGCGGACATACGTGGTTGTCATGGGGTTCACCCGAATCCCCTTGGTAAAAAAATTACGTTGTATATATATATAAGATAAAAAATGTATATTTATATACGTATATTAATGTTGAACCACATGAAAAGAGACACTTAGATAGCTTAGTGGTGTTATTTACTCTTCTTGGGCGTTTCCTTCAACCTACTGTGCAGGTTTGATCCATGCTAGTGGCTGTTTTTTTTTAATTAAAAAAATAACCAGGTATTGCTGCTATAGAAAAAAATAAAATAATAATAATAATAATAATAATAATTTTTTAAAATTAAAAAAAGTTAGGTCCTGCTACTATAGAAATAAAAAAAAATTATTTTTATTATAATAATAATAATAACACTAATAATAATAATAATAAAAATGACGTCGTTTTAACACAAAAAATAAAACTTTGACAGTGCACAAATATGACCTCTCTCCAAGTCAGCCCTTTTAACGATGTGGCACCGTGTGATTGGATTACCTTTCCACGTAGGCGCGAGTGAGACTCACGCATGGAGTTGCAAAATCGGAGGTCATATTTGTGCAGGTTTTGAATAGTTAAAGATCTTATTTGTGCACTATCAAAGTTTAAGGTCAAAGTGATAAATTTGTGTCAAGTTTAGGGTCATTTTTATATGTTAACTCTATTATAAAGCAGAGAGCGAATTTAAGTTATATAATATATTTAACTATAATTTATAATTTATTTAAAAATTAAATTAAAGATGAAACTATACTAATAATAAAAAAAAGTATAGTTTTAATAAAACATTATTAAATTAATTTTACTAAGGATAGTAGTAGTAGTATATTAAATTAACGTTATCAAATTAACGTTATTAAAATGTTATTAATTTAACGTTATTAAAACGTTATTAAATTAACGCATGGGCGGACCTACGTGGTTGCCATGGGGTTCACTCGAACCCCTGGGTAAAAAAGTTACGTTGTATATATAAGGTAGAAAATCTATATTTATGTACATATATTAATGTTGAACCACATGAAACAAGACACTTAGATAGGTCAGTGATGTTATTTGCTCTTCTTGAGTGCTTCCTTCAGCCTACTGTGTGGGTTCGATCCCTGTCAGTGATTGTTCCTTTTGTTTTTAATTAAAAAAAAAGTCAAGTGTTGCTGCAATAGAACTAAATAAAAAAGTTATAATAATAATTAGGGTTCGATCCCTGTTAGTGGTTGTTTCTTTTGTTTTTAATTAAAAAAAAAGTTAGGTGTTGCTGCAATAAAAATAAATAAAAAAGTTATAATAATAATAATAATAATAAAAAAAAAAAAAATGATGTCGTTTTAATACAAAAAGCAAAACTTTGACAGTGCATAAATATGACCTTTAACTATTCAAAACTGCACAAATATGACCCTCCCTCCAAGTCATCCCTTTTAATGATGTGGTACTGTGTGATTGGATTACCTTTCCACGTAGGCGCGAGTGAAACTCACGCATGAGGTTGAAAATCGGAGGTCATATTTGTTCAGGTTTTGAATAGTTAAAGGTCCTATTTGTGCACTACCAAAGTTTAAGGTCAAAGTTATAATTTAATATCAAGTTTAGGATCATATTTATGTATTATCTCAGGAAAAACTTAACAATAGCTTCTCATACTATGACACATGTACTAAGTGCAAAGGTCCATAAAAAAAAAAAAAGATAAAGTAACTTCATCTATATTAACCAAATGTCACAATATTATAAGATTAGGTTAGATATAATCATGCATAAAAGTAATTAATTGAAAATATTAAAATTAAATTAAAAATTTTTATGAGGATTACCAAAGTCCTTGGATTGTCTCTTATGTATAATTGTAATAAGGATTAAGAAGCAATAAATGCTAGAGATAATTTTATTATATTATTTTTTGAATATAATAAATTTAATGATTTTTAAAATATATTAAATAACGAATCATATTTAATGCAAAATAAAAAATGGATAAAAATAAATAAATTATTTTCTAATTTTATAAATAAAATAAATATTATTAAACAATATAAAATAAAAAAATATGTACAAATAAACTGAGGAAGCTCAATTGAACTCGAAATCAAATAAGCGAAGATATGAATAAAATGACCCAAATAAACCACCTCTTTAATTAATTATCAAAATAAATTTTGTTTTATCTTAATATTTTAATGATGCTTTAATGAAAATGAACAGCGTAATATTTTTTTAGTAAAACGTAATTTTTTTTTTTACGTTTTACGCAAAAGACTTTTCAGTCTTTTGTCAAATCAAAAGTGCATGACAACTTTATGTCTAATCAATTATAAATACCTTTCAGTCGTTTGTCAAATCAAAAGTGCATGATAACTTTATTTCTAATCAATTATAAATTGTGCTCCCTTCATTTTATTTTATATGTCGTCGTTTAATTTGACTGGAAATTTAAGAAACAAGAAAAATACCTATTAAATTATCTTTTATTAAAAAGTATATTCTTATCTTTTACTTAATTAACTGAGATAAATAAAGGTAAAAGTGAAATTATGTTTTTAAATAATTATCAAATAAAAAAAAATTACATTCTGTTTTGAACGGACCAAAAAAATGATGACACGTAAAATGAGATAAAAAAATAATAAATTTTTATAATTTACAATATAAATTGTAACAATTTATTGTGTTTTTAACAAAAATAAAAAATAAAAATCGAAAGCTGCCTAATGTCAAGTTAAAGTGCTTTATGTCATATTAATTTATAATTTATAATAAATTATCACCTTTTTAACAAAAAAATGAAAAAAGGTAATGTTTCATTTTGTCATTTTATAACAAATTGTTATGTTTTATAAATTTTAATAAATTGCTATGTTTTTATTACAGCAGCATATCCTTTGTAAATTACCAAATTGTAATAAATTCATTTTGTCATTTCTATTTTTTTTTCTATTATATAGAAGAGGTGGTAATTACCTAAAAAAACTCAATTACATCCACATAATTACATATCATACCTCAATATATAATAATTTTATTATTTTATCATAATAATTTAAATATTTAATATATTTTATTAATTTATATTAATTAACTATAACTACATATTGGAAGTAAATTTTTTTTATTTATTTAATTGTCTATCATGTTCAAAATTAATTTGTTACCACAAATCACAATAATTAATAACTTTAAAAATTTAAAAGATATATAGAAATTTTATTGACTCTCATAAAAAAACTCCTCTACCACCGCTTAATTACATACCATGCCCCAATATATAATAATTCTATTATTTCATCATAGTAGTTTAAATATTTAATATATTCTATTAATTTATATTAATTAACTATAACTAAATGTTGGAAATAAAAAAAAATATTTATTTAATTATCTATCATGTTCAAAATAAATTTGTTGCCACAAATCACAATAATTAATAATTTAAAATATCTAAAAGATATATAGAAATTTTATTGACTCTTACCAAAAAACCCCTCTACTCCCACTTAATTACATTTCATGTCCCAATATATAATAATTTCATTTTTCATCATAATGATTTAAATATTTAATATATTCTATTAAAACCATCTCTTGCAATTACCAAAAAATCTAATTACCTCCACATAATTACATACCATGCCCCAATATATAATAATTTTATTATTTTATCATAATTATTTAAATATTTAATATATTTTATTAATTTATATTCATTAACTATAACTACATATTGGAAGTAAATTTTTTTTATTTATTTAATTGTCTATCATGTTCAAAATTAATTTTTTGCCACAAATCACAATAATTAATAACTTAAAATATTTAAAAGACGTATAGAAATTTTAATGACTCTTACCAAAAAATTCCTCTATTCCCACTTAATTACATACCATGCCCCAATATATAATAATTTCATTGTTTCATCATAATGATTTAAATATTTAATATATTCTATTAAACCACCTCTTGCAATTACCAAAAAACCCCAATTACTTCCACATAATTACATACCATGCCTCAATATATAATAATTTTATTATTTTATCATAATTATTTAAATATTTAATATATTTTATTAATTTATATTAATTAACTATAACTAAATATTGGAAGTAAAATTTTTTTATTTATTTAATTGTCTATCATGTTTAAAATTAATTTATCGACACAAATAACAATAATTAATAACTTAAAATATTTAAAAGACATATAGAAATTTTATTGACTCTTACCAAAAAAACCCTCTACTCCCACTTAATTACATACCATGCCTCAATATATAATAATTCCATTGTTTCATCATAATAATTTAAATATTTAATATATTCTATTAAAACCACCTTTTCCAATTACCTAAAAACCCAATTACTTCCACATAATTACATACCGTGCCCTAATATATAATAATTTTATTATTTTAACATAATGATTTAAATATTTAATATATTTTATTAATTTATATTAATTAACTATAACTGCATATTGAAAGTAAAATTTATTTATTTATTTATTTAATTGTCTATCATGTTTAAAATTAATTTGTTGCCACAAATCACAATAATTAATAACTTAAAATATTTAAAACACATATAAAATTTTTATTTACTCTCACCGAAAAACCCCTCTACTCCCACTTAATTACATACCATGCCCCAATATATAATAATTCTATTATTTTATCATAATGATTTAAATATTGAATATATTCTATTAAAACCACCTCTTCTAATTACCAAAAAACCCAATTACTTCCACATAATTACATACCATGCCCCAATATATAATAATTTTATTATTTTATCATAATAATTTAAATATTTAATATATTTTATTAATTAACTATAACTACATATTGGAAGTAAATTTTATTTATTTATTTAATTGTCTATCATTTTCAAAATTAATTTGTTGCCACAAATCACAATAATTAATAACTTAAAATATTTAAAAGACGTATAGAAATTTTATTGACTCTTATCAAAAAAAATTCTATACTCCCACTTAATTATATAACATGCCCCGGTATATAATAATTTCATTGTTTCATCATAATAATTTAAATATTTAATATATTCTATTAATTTATATTAATTAACTATAACTACATATTGGAAGTTAATTTTTTTTATTTATTTAATTGGCTATCATGTTCAGAACTAATTTGTTACCACAAATCACAATAATTAATAACTTAAAGTATTTAAAAAACATATAAAAAATTTATTGACTCTCATTACTCTAGCAATGCCACATACATTAAGATAAAAGAAAAAATACTGCAAATCATAATAATTAGCAACTTAAAATATTTAAAAGATATATAAAAATTTTACTTGACTCTCAAAATTGTATCGAAGCCACATAAATTGGGACACGAAGAGTAAATATATTATTTGATAATTATGTAAAAATTATTATAAATCACAATAATTAACAAGTTAAAATACTTTTTAAAAAATATATAAAAGTTCTATTCAACTCTCAAAAATTTATCGGTGCAGCATAAATTATAACAAAATAAAAAATTATCTTAATTAATTGCAACTAAATATTTAAAGTAAATCAATTTTATTATTTTAATTAAATTTTATATAAAAAATAATCTTTTTATTTATTTATTTGTTTTAGTAAATTTAAATTTTAAAATTACTTTTTCCTTATATAGAAATACTAATATTTAAACTTAAGTTTAAATTTTTAAATTACAAAATTAATAAATTTAATTTACTTAAATAAATTTTTAATGAATATTTTCTTAGAATTTGTGTTGGGTCAATATATATCAAGTTAAAAAGAAATAAAGAAAAATATATAGTAAAATTTTATTATTGTGAAAGATATATATAATGCACTATCCAAGAATGTTTAATAATATCATATTTAGCATATGCAAACATAGCATGCCGTATTTAATTAATATACTATTCTGGTGAATTATTGATGATTACTTTTGCATATGATAAAATTATATTAATTTTTATAGTAATAACATAATTAATCGTTTTTGATTAATTATTATGAGTGATCTAGTTATTGAGAAAATAAATAATATTTAATGAAAAATAAAATAGACATAAAATACAAAATTAACTCTTAATGTTTTAAATTAAATTTTCATATTTCGAACGATGATTTTACTATATCACTCCTTATTATAAATTATTTTATGTATTAGAAAAATAAGAATTATGTCAACATTAAATATTTGATTGACTATCAAAATTATATTAGTGTCACATAAATTGGGACGGGACTGAAGAATATATAAAGCAACATATATTATTTGAAAATGAAATAAAAAGTACTGTAAATAACAATAATTAATAAAAAAAAAATTGACTGATTTCTACTTCAGTTGCTTCAGTCGTGATTTTACTATATCACTCCTAATTAATTATTATGGTCATTTAGGCATTGTGCCACATAAGTTGAGATAGAAAAAATATCATAAATCACAATGATAAAAAATTTAAATTATTTAAAAAATATAATTGGCTGTTGTCGACACAAAATTTTGGACAAGGAGAGTAGCATATATTATTCAAAAATTACATAAAAAGTATTATAAATTACAATTGTTAACAACTTAAAATATCTAAAAAAAAATTAATATGTTATATATTTCAAAAAAATTACATGAAAAATAATAGAAATCACAATAATTAACAACTTAAAAATTTAAAAGATATAAAATATTTGATCGACTCTTGAAATTATATTAGTGTCACTGAAATTGGAATAGAAGAAAAGTATTATAAATCACAA
>NW_025826630.1:0-28868 GCF_002878395.1 Capsicum annuum | reverse complement strand
ATGAACTCCAAGTGTTTGATAAAATGCCTACAAGAGTAATTGATTTAATAAAAGCCTTCATGCTTTGTCTTCCAAGATTTAGTGTCATTTTACTATTATTGTATTCGAGTACTGCAAGTATTGAATACCCAAAAACCATAGTTTTTTACTTAGTCTATTCCTAGTTGATTATAGAATAGTCTCCAGAATATTCTATGAGCATTATCAGAATAGTTAGATATCAGTGAGTTAAACTCAGAACAGTCTAGTATTTCACTATCTTTTAGTTGGGAGTAGGATTTATCACCGAGAAAGTGTAGGGATGGCAGCTTCCCCGTCAGATAGGCAGAGTCATTAGTAGCAGCCCTATACTCCAGAACTACATAACCATAGGCTTGACTATCTCGCAGAGTTCACTCGTCAGTTCAGGCTTGACACCCTTAGTCCTTTGGAAATTATATCAGTTTAGCGGATCCAGATAGCCATCATTAGTACCTGTGGTATGTTATTAACACCCTTCCAACTGACATTACAGGTTAGACCCCAATTAGCTCAAATTGGGGAATGCCAGTTAGATAATACCTCTCATAGTCTGAGATATAGTCTCAGTTACAGTCTTAATTTAGTTATGCAGTCTTAGAGTTTCTTGACCAAAGCATACAGATATCATTATTTTTTTGTACTTCAATTTACTGATTTTACTCAATCCATGTTATATGATTAGTCATGCATCCCCAGTGTCCACAGATTTTCACGTGTCTTCAGTATTTACAGACTGTCATGCATACTCTGTATTAAAGATTCTCCATATTTTTAGTATCTACAGATTCCATGTTCTCTACTCAGTACTCTATGTTTAATATACATATTTAGTTAATCATTAGTTCTATTCATGAAACCATGTCTATCAGCCTACCTCATTTAGCATACCAGTACATTCAAAGTATTGAATGCATACCTTTCTTTTGTGATATGATATATTATATCATAGGTGTTGATGCTCAATTTCCAGATCACACTTAGACTTCACTTATTAGGCTATCAGTAGTACAATAGCAGTGGTGAGTCCTCATTATTCAAGGATAGATTATTTCACTTTATATCTCTATTTCAGTAGTTAGCAGAGTTAGTTGGGGGCCTGTCCTATCAACTCATATTTATTCAATCAGTTTTAGAGGCTTTTCATACATTAGAGTCAGTTATTTTGTATTCAGATATTACAGTTAGTTATCCAGTTTATCATTAATTTATCAAATTCATTCACTTATTTCTATAGACTCATATTTTAGTTTTAAATTCAGTTATTAAAACCATATGGAATGTCAGTATTCTTATGCATTTATGATCATATTATCCAGTGCTCACAGCAGGTACCAGCTCATGAGTTAGCTTGTGGTCCCTCAGGACTGTAAGCACCATGTGACAACTAAGGGGCAGTCCCGAGTCATTACAAACTTGGTATTAGAGCCTAAGATTTTATAGTGTCCTAAGACGTCTAAAAGCCACATCAAGTAGAGTTTTGTGTATGGGTGTGTAGCATGCCATACTTATGGATGAGAGGCTACAAAGCGTTTAAGAAAAATTTTCCTTTCTTTCAGTATTCATGTTGTATGAGTTAGCATGAGATCAAGTTAAACTCTTTTTCTAATCCAATTCTTCCTTTTGTTTACAGAACAAGCCTCTCAAGAATAACGAAAGAAGAACAGGAAACCTGCCAGCCTCTTAGCCCATCCAGGCAGATCCTCTAGATGAGCACGTCTCTCACGCAGAATTTAGGGTTGCGTTTACTACTCTAGCCAATTCTGTAGTAGCACAAAATGAATGACCATCTGCTGTTCCATCCAACCCAGTGGCAAATATTGCTATGACTAAAATTTAGGATTTTACCCAGATGAATCCTTCTCCTTTCACAGGATCCAAGTATAAAGAGAACCCACAGGAATTCTTAAGTATGGTAAAAAAGGTGGATGGTATGAGGGTGAAATCTAGTCAGAGTGTTGAGTTGGCTGCATATCAGTTACAAGATGTAGCCCATACTTGGTTTAAGAAGTGAAAGGTTGATAGGGGTGTAGATGCAGGGCCTGTAGAATGGGAAAAGTTTGCCATAGCTTTTTTAGATAGATTCTTTCTATTAGAGTTGAGGAAGGCCAAAGTGTTAGAGTTTATTAACTTGAGGTAGGGCACCATGAGCGTGAGGGAGTATTCCCTCAAATTTACTCAATTAGCTAGATATGCTCCTTATGTGGTAGTGGACAATAAGTTCAAGATGAGTAAGTTTGTGTCTGGCGTATCTGATAGTGTGGTCAAGGAGTACCGGACGGTAATACTTATTAGTGAGATAGACTTGTCCAGGATGATGGTCCATGCTCAAATGATAGAGGATCAAAAGATTAAGGAGAGAGAAAGAGGAAACAAGAGAGCTAGGATAGGTAGTTTTAATTTCAATTAGCCAAAGTCAGAAGGTGGTAACCGTTCTTAATTTCATCAGAGGTCTACAGCCCCAGCACCCTCTTCAGCGAGTGCCCAGTACCCAAATTTAGAAATGACAATAGGGGTAGGGCACCAGGATTTAAGTCACAGGTCTGTGTTAGCAGTGCTCATACAAATCCTCTATGTCAGTAATGTGGTAGACACCATCAGGGTGAGTGTAGAGCGAGTAGTGATGTGTGCTTCGGGTTTGGTAAGCCAAGCTATTGGATTTTGGAGTGTCAGGTAGTTGCTCAGAAAGATAGGGATGTGCACTAACAAGGCCATCCCTATCAGTCGTCAGTTCCATCCGGTCGCTCAACTCAGCAGGGTGCTGCTTCCAATGCTAACAATGGTCAACATCCAAATAGATTATATGCTCTTCTATCCTGCAAAGATCAGGACAATTCTCCTGACGTTGCTACTGGTATATTGTAGGTCTTTCACATACATGTTTATACTTTACTAGACCCTGGAGCTTCTTTTTCTTTTGTAACTACATATATAGCCGTCAACTTTTGAGTTAGTCTCGAAACTATTGCAAAGCCCTTTTCAGTGTCTACCCCAGTAGGTATTTCCATTGTAGCCTGAAAGGTATACAGGAACTATCCGGTCATAATATCTCAAAAAGTTACCTCAGTTGATCTCGTAGAGTTAGAGATGATGAATTTTGACGTTATTCTCGGCATGGATTGGATCCACTCATGCTATGCCTCAGTTGATTGTAGAAATAGAATAGTTTATTTTCAGTTTCCAAATGAACTAGTCCTTTAATGGAGGGGTAGAACCATAGCTCTTAGGGGTCAGTTGATTTCGTACCTTAGAGCGAGAAAAATGATATCGAAGGGGTGTATTTACCATCTTATGTGAGTCAAGGACTCTAACTCCAAAATTGCAACTCTTGAGTCAGTTCAAGTAGTAAATGAATTCTCAGATATATTTCTTGAAGATCTACCCAGAGTTTCTCCCGAAAGGAAAATTGACTTTGGAATAGACCTTTTTCCAGATACTCAACCCATATCTATTCCACCATACAGAATGGCCCAGTAGAACTTAAGGAGTTAAAAGAATAGTTAAAGGATCTCCTAGATAAGGGATTCATCAAACCCAGCATCTCCCCGTGGGCACACCTATTCTGTTCGTGTATAAGAAAGATGGTTCTCTCAGAATGCACATAGATTATCGTCAGTTGAACAAAGTCATAGTTAAAAATAAATATCCACTTTCTAGAATCGATGACTTCTTTGATCAACTTCAGGGTGCCATCAATTTTTCAAAGATAAACCTTAGATCAGGCTATCAGCAGTTCAGGGTCAGGGAATGTGACATCTTAAAAATAGCTTTTCGAACCTAGTATGGTCACTTTAAATTCCTAGTCATGTCTTTTGGTCTTACCAATGCCCCAGCAGACTTCATGGACCTGATAAACTGAGTGTTTAAGTAGTACTTGGACATGTTTGTCATTGTCTTTATTGATGACATTCTTGTTTACTCTTACAGTGAAAATGATTATGCAGACCACCTCAGAATAGTGCTTTAGACTCTTAGAGATCATCAGTTCTTTGCTAAATTCAGTAAGTGTGAATTTTGGCTATCATCAGTAGATTTTCTTAGCCATATCATTTTTGGTGATGGCATTAGATTTGATCCTCAAAAGATCAAGGTAGTGAGAAACTAGCCTAGACCTATTTCTCCATCACATATTAGGAGTTTCTTGGGTTGAGCTGGCTATTACCGTCGATTTGTTAAAGGGTTTTCTTCTATAGCATCTCCCATGTCTAGATTGACTCAAAAGAATGTTAAGTTTCAGCGGTTAGATTCATGCAAGAAGAGTTTTCAGAAATTGAAGACTCAACTTACCTCAGCCTATTCTTAACTCTACCAGATAGTTCAAATAGTTTTATTTTATACTATGATGCATCCAGGGTAGGTTTAGGTTATGTCCTCATGCAGAGAGGTAAGGTCATAGCCTATGCCTCCAGACTACTTAAACCCCATGAGAAAAATTACCCTACTCATGATCTTGAGTTAGCAGTTGTTGTGTTTGCCTTAAAGATTTGCAGGCATTAATTATATGGGGTGCATGTAGATGTTTTCACAAATCACAAAAGCCTTTAGTTTGTGTTCTCTCAGAAAGATTTGAATCTACATCAGATAAGATGGTTAGAGTTATTAAAAGATTATAACATAAGTGTTTTGTATCATCTGGGTAAGCCTAATGTAGTGGCTGATGCTCTCATTAGGTTGTCTATGGGAAGTGTTGCTCATGTTGAGGATGGTAAGAAGAAGTTAGCTCAGGAAGTTCATCAGCTTGCCCGACTAGGTATCTGCTTAGTCAACTCAGCAAAGGGTAATGTATGGATACAGAGTAGTGCCGAATCATCTCTAGTTTCCAAGGTGAAGGAAAACCAAGATAGAGATCCCAGTCTAGTTAAGTTAAAAGAATCAGTCAGAGACCAGAAAGTGGAAGTTTTCTCCCAAGGGGGAGATGGTCTTTTGCGTTGTTAGGGTAGATTCTGTGTGCTTGGTGTAGATGATTTAAGGAAATGAATTTTTGTATAAATGCATGGTGTGTGTTACTCTATTCATACAGGGACCACTGAGATGTACCGCAATTTGTAAGAGATCTATTGGTAGAGAGGGATGAAGAGAGATATTACAGAGTTCATAGCTAAGTGCAATACATGCCAGAAAGTTAAGATTGAGCATCAAAAACCTAGTGGGTCCGTATAGGAGGTTAGTAGTCCTACTTGGAAAAAGGAGGAAGTGAACATGGATTTCTGATAGGTTTGCCTCGTACCCATTATCAGTATGATTCTATTTGGATCATCGTAGAGAGGATGACCAAATCAGCCCATGTATTGCCAGTCCATATGCCAAACTCTATATCAGAGAGTTGGTCAAGTTACATGGAGTCCCAGTGTCTATTATCTCTTATACAGGTACCCAGTTTACCTCTCACTTCTAGAAGGCATTCCAAAAGGGTCTTGGTACCTAATTCCACCTCATTACAACTTTTTAGCCTTAAACATATGGCTAAGAAGAAAGGACCATTCAGACTCTGGAAGATATGCTAAGAGTATGCGTTATTGATTTCAAGTGTAGTTGATATGACCATTTGCCTTTAATTGAATTCACATACAATAGTAGCTATCATTCCAGTATCTGTATGGCTCTGTTTGAGGCTCTCTATAGTAGGAGATGTAGATCTCTAATTGGTTGGTTTGTAGTAGGTGAGGCTGTAGTATTAGGGCCTGACTTGGTATTTGATGCGATAGAGAAGGTTCAGCTGATGAGAGAAAGGCTTAGGGATGCCCAGAGCCTACAGAAGTCGTATAAGGATGTCAGGAGAAAGGATCTCAAGTTTGAGGTCAATGATTTTGTATACTTGTAAATCTCTCCATGAAAAGAGTGAAGAGATTCAGCAAGAAAGGGAAAATCATTCCCCGATATGTCGGTCCCTTCAGAATTCTCAGTCGTTTTAGAAAGATAGCTTACAAGCTTGAGTTGCCTTCAGATTTAGCTTTATTATACCCAATTTTCCATGTCTCATTATTGAAAAAGTGTATTAGTGATCCAGTGGTAGTTGTTACCTTAGAAAGTGCAGGGATTTAGAACTTTCTTTCCTTTGAGAAAGTTCCAGTCAAAATTCTTCATCATCAAGTTCGTAGACTAAGGAACAAAGAAGTTCCACTAGTCAAAGTTCTTTGACGGGATCAGTCCGTTGAGGGAGCCACTTGGGAAGCAGAGGCAGATATGCGGACCAAGTACCCTCATCTTTTCTCCGCGAATCCAGATTCAATATAAGGTACTAATCTTCTTAAGATTTCTCTATGTTATGCTCAGTTTCAGTTGCACATCATGTTCATGTCAATCGTGCATTTATAAATCAGTTCAATCATGCATTCCATGTATCAGATATACATGTTCAGTGTGTAAGCTTAGTCTATCAGTTTCCTCAACTTAGCCAGTTTCATTCGAGGACGAATGATCCCAAGGGGGAAATATTATAATGCCCCATATTTCCCTTGCATAATCTAAGTCCCAATACATGATTATTCATATATATAATTTTTGAAACACTTATTATTTTTTAGTTTAGAGCTTGCCATTGTGTAGGAAATTCAATTATCTTTCCAATGATATAAAATTTGCCTAAATTCGATAATCCGGTAAGAAGTTATGAGATTTTAAGTTTTATTCATTAAACACCATTATTTTGACCCTGAGCACATTGCGGAGTCAATGTAAATAGCAATTGTTAATTTCTAGTTTTGCTCTGTGATAGTGGTGCATCGCGTCGTAGGTCCAGTTCATAATTGTCCAATTCCAGTGAGGTAGAGTAATCATGGTGCGTCATGCCAATGGTGAAAATCAAAATCAAAGAGGCACCGCAATTTTTTCGCATCGCGCCGTTAGCCCAGTTCCCAACTGTCAGTTTTCAGTGTCACGGCGCGATAGCACCGCGTCGCACTAGGTGCCCATTTAAAAAACTATCGACGAGAATTAAAAGTTTTACCCAAGGGTAAAATAGTTCTTTTCCCTAATTTTAATCAGCCCAGGTGTGATTTTAAGCCCTAAAAATATTTTTAAACTCATTATTTTAATTATTTTCCCCCAAATCAAGAAGCTTTCTCTCCCAAATCAAGAACCCTAGCTCTCCAATTTCAAGGTCAATCCTCAAGAACTCACCAAGAACTTTAGGAAATTCATCTATTAAGGTATGTTAGATATTCATCCATGGAGCCCAAGTAACCTATTTTAATCACCAAGTTATAATCTTTCAAGTTATTATGTATTAAATTGCGATTTCGCCCATGAATCTCCATGAACTATGATTTTATACCATGTTTCAATGAAATTATTGTTGTTATTCAATTCTCCATGTTTTAATGTTATCATTCCATGAATTAAATTATGATTTATTATTATCCATATTGAATTCATTCTTTTACTACAAGTTCCATAACATTCCTATGATTTGATCAAACAATGAACTCCAAGTGTTTGATAAAATGCCTACAAGAGTAATTGATTTAATAAAAGCCTTCATGCTTTATCTTCCAAGCTTTAGAGTCATTTTACTATTATTTTTTTCGAGTCCTGGGGATATTGAATACCTAAAAACCATAGTTGTTTACTTAGTCTAGTCTCAGTACATTACAGAATAGTCTTCAGAACATACTATGAGCATTATCAGGACAGTCAGATATCAGTCAGTCAAACTCAGAACAGTCTAGTATTTCAGTGTCTTTCAGTTGGGAGTATGATTTAGCACTGAGTGAGTATACGGATTGTGGCTTCCCCATTAGATAGGTAGAGTCGTTAGTAGCAGTCTCTATACTCTAAAACTACATAGCCAGTGTGGGGTATGAGAAATCACCCATCACATTAGGCTTGACTATCTCGCAGGGGTCACCCGTCAGTTGAGGCTTGACACCCTTAGTCCTTTGGACATTATATCAGTTTAGTGGATCCACACAACTATCGTTAGTACCCGTGGAATGATATTAAGACTTTTCCAACTGGGGTTACCGATTGGACCCCGATTAGCTTAAATTAGGGAATGTCGGTTAGATTAGACCTCTCACAGTCTCAGATATAGTCTCAGTTCAGTTATGCAGTCTTAGAGTTGCTTGACCAAAGCATACAGATATTAGTATTTTTCAGTACTTCAGTTTACAGATTTTACTTAGTCCATGTTATATGCTTCGTCGTGTATCCCAGTGTCCATAAATTTTCATGTATCTTCAATATTTATAGACTGTCATGCATGCTCGGTATTTATAGATTATCCATAATTTTAGTATCTATAGATTCTATGTTCTCTACTCAGTACTTCATATTTTACATGCATATTCAGTTAATAATTAGTTCTGTTCATGAAACCATATCTATCAGCTTACCTCATTTATCATACCAGTACATTCAAAGTACTGATCGAATACCTTTCTTTTACGCTATGATGTATAATATCATAGGTACTAACGCTCTATTTTTGGACCTCTCTAAGACTTTACTTCTCAAACTATCAGTAGTACAGTAGCAGCAGTGAGTCCTCACATTCAAGGATAGATTATTTTACTTCATATCTCTACTTCAGTAGATAGCAGAGTTAGTTGGGGGCCTATCCCATCAACTTATATTTAGTCAGTCAGTTTTAGAGGCTTTTCAGAAATTAGAGTCAGTAATTCAGTCTTCAGATATTACAGTAAGTTATCCAGTTTATCATTATTTTATCATATTCAGTTAGTTGTTTCTATAGACTCATATTTTAGTTTTAAATTTAGTTATTAAAACCTTATGGCATGTCAGTATTCTTCCACATTTATAATCATGTTATCCAGTGCTCAAAGCAAGTACCAGCTCATGGGTTAGCTTATGGTCCCTCGAGACTGGAAGTACCATATGACAACTAGAGGGTAGTCTCGAGTTTTTATACACGGTGCTTACAGTCTCAAGGGACCACAAGCTAACCCATGAGCTGGTACCTGCTATGAGCACTCTATAACATAATCATAAATGTGGAAGAATACTGACATACCATAAGGTTTTAATAACTAAATTCTAAACTGAAATATGAGTCTATAGAAATAACTGAATCTGATAAACTAATGATAAACTGGATAACCAACTATAATGTTTGAATACTGAATAACTGACTCTAATATCTGATAAGCCTCTATAACTAAATAACTATGAATGGATGGGACAGGCCCCAACTAACTACTAATTAAGACATGAAATAAAGTAAGCCTGTCCTCGAAGAATAAGGACTCAACACTGCTACTACTAAGAATCTGATAATTTTAAACACGGGCGAGAAACTGAGCATCATAAACAATAATATATTACATCATAGCGCAAAAGAAAAGGTATGTGATCAGTACTTTGACTGTACTGGTATGCTAAATGAGGTAGGTTGATATGCATGGTTTCATGAATAGAACTAATAATTAACTGAATATGCATGTAAAGCATAGAGTACTAAATAGAGAGCATGAAATTTGTAGCTACTAGGAATATGTAGAAATCTGTAAATACTGAGTATGCATGAAAAATCTATAAATACTAAGGATGCATGACCAAGCATATAATATAAACTGAATAAAACCTGTAAATTCAATTACTGAAATAACTAAAATATGTATGCTTTGGTCAAACAACACTAAAACTGAATAACTAAACTGGGACTGTAACTGAGATTGCATCTGAGACTATGGGAGGTATCATCTAACCGACATTTCCCAATTTGAGGTAAGCGGAGTCCAATCTTTAACCCCAGTTGGAAGGGTGCTAATACCATACCATGGGTACTAACGATGGCTATGTGGATCTACTAAACTGATATAATGTCCAAAGGACTAAGGGTGTCAAGCGTGAACTGATGGGTGACCCCGACGAGATAGTCAAGCCTAATCTGACAGGTGACTTCTCATATCCTACGCTGGCTACGTAGTTCTGAAGTATAGGAACTGCTACTAACGACTCTGCCTATCTGATGGGGAAGCCACCGTCCCTACACTTACTCAGTGTTAAATCCTATTCCCAACTAAAAGACACTGAAATACTAGACTGTTCTAAGTTTAACTGACTAATATCTGACTATTCTGATAATGCTCATAGTATGTTCTGAAGACTATTCTATAATATACAGAGACTACGCTAAGTAAATAGCTATGTATTTTGGGTATTCAATACCCCCGAGGACTCAAAACAATAATAGTAAAATGACACTAAAACTTGGAGATCAAAACATGAAGGCTTTTATTACATAAATCACTCTTGTAGGCATTTTAGCAAACACTTGTAATTCATAGTTTAAAACAATCATAGAAATGTCATGGAACTTGTAGGAATAGCATGAATTCATCATAATAGAATTAATACATGGTTTAATTCAATAAGTAATATTGTTAAAATATAGAGGATTGAATAATAACAATAATTGAATGGTAGCATGGTATAAAATCAATAGTACGTGGAGATTCATGGATGAAATCATAATTTAAAACATAATAACTTGAAAAGATTACAACTTGGTGATTAAAATGGGTTACTTGGGCTCCATAGATGAACATCTAACATACCTGTGATAGTGAATTTCTTGAAGTTCTGGGTGAGTTATTGTGGATTAGCCTTGAATTTGAGAGCTAGGGTTTCTTGTTCTTAAAAAGGGGATCTTTGATTGTGTGAGGAGCTGAAATAATGATGACTACTTAGGGTGTTTAGGGGTTAAATTTTGTGTTTTAGGTTAATTAGGGCCATGGAAAAAAAGACCCAAATACCCCTGAACAAATTTAAAAATGGAATCTGAAAATTAAAGATCCCGATTTTTGGCCTTGGCGTGACGCGCCACTATCGCGCCAAGCTACTGCAAAAAGGACAATTGGGACCTGGACAAACACTGCAACATGGAGCTATCACGTTAATCCTTTGAAATGACAATTTGGCCACCTCCACGATGCGCCACCATCGTAGAGGGCCATTGGAAATTGCCAAACTGGAAATTGGCCTGCTCCACGACGCGCCAACATCGTAGAGTCACACTAAAAATTGAAAATTGTCATTTGGACTGGCTCCACAACGCGCTAAGGGTTAAAATGACGATGTTTAACGACTGATATTTAAAATTTCCATAACTTCTTACCCAGTTATTGGATTTGGGCAAATTTTATATCGTTGGAAAGCTAATTGAATTTCCTATGCAATGACATGCTCTAAACTAAAAAATAATGAGTGTGTCAAAAATTTCATATACGAATACTGATATATTGGGACTTAGATTATGCTAGGAAAATATGGAGTGTTACAACAACATGCAAGCAGGAATGTAAACTACAGCCAACTATCCAGGAAACTAACATAATAAAGTTAAGGATGAACTATTCTCTCCTAGCCATACTTAGGAACTAAAGTACTATACCATATATCACTAGCTAATATACAAACAAAGGGTAGAAGCATTACATATAGTAGTATACAAGGTGAAAGAATAGAAGTACAACATGAATAAGTGAGGGAGGAGAGAGATATACGGTGATATTATAGCTATATACATATATATACCTACATAGACAAGACTTACTCAAAGGTACAACCTAAGGTATTCATACTTGCATCTTGAGGTCTCCGAATCATAGTAGGAACTAGTGTTAACATAATAAGGGTTCCTACTCCAAATGTCTAAACATGAGACAATTATCTAATTTAAATAAATGAAAGAGAGAGGAATCAGAATTATACCTCGAATCTCTGTACCAGCCATAACCAACATGCCAAGAACTAACCATAATAATAATAACAATAAAGTAATCGGCTAGTCTAGCAAACAATACCTAAATCAGGACCCATAACCCAAAGGCTAAATCAGCACACAACACATTACAAAAAACACTTATAACCCATATATATGCAACCCCCTATAAGGCTGATAGATATAGGAATCAAAAAATACACTGGTGATAGGCAATGCGCATGTAAGGATTAATGCAGAGTAAATCCATAATACTATGACCAATTAAAGAGTCATAACACAACCCAGTGAATACACCTCCTCCAACTCAACGGCTCACAGAGGCAGGACCTACGGCGACCTCTCTTCTCTGGCACGTCGGCTCACAAATGAAGGGGGCCCAAGGGTCTTCGAACGTACCCAAATACACCAACATGGTCCTGATCTAACATTTTTAATAGCTATCATCATCATCAATCTACTTTGTCCAGTATTAGAGAGATGTACATATAATAAATGCATGGACTTGAGTGGATAAAAGCATGTAAGTTTGTAAATTCATTGCCTGGGCTCAACTCTGGGAATAAATCATCACAAAGGTGTAAAAAGGGATAAATATCTCTTGACCGATGTAAACAGCAGTAGTAAAATTATAGATCAAAATCTATTTCGATCAAATATCTAAAACATCATTTTTTAATTTCGAATGTTTAATATGTCATGAGGTCCCTCAAGGACAAGTAATGTGTGCTCAAAAGTTGAGCACAAATGGTTGAAGAATTGGGGCGCCTAAATTGACCCTTAAAGTTTAGGAATTTTAGGACCTACTTTCTAATAATTTACCATGAAATAGGATAGAAATTGATAGGAGAATTAATGGGAAATGACCAAGGAGTGTTACGATAGATTACCTTAGCTTCAATGGATGATTCCTCACTTTTTTCTCTATTTAATCTCTCAAATTGGTGTGAAAATAGTGAAAGAAGTAGTGGAGAATCAGGTGGGGAAAAGAGGAATAAAATCCCCCAGGTACCGCTAAAGTGGACACCTTGGCGCTAAATCACCTGCCACTAAAGTGGTATCTTGACTGCTAAGGTAGGCTGGCAGCTTGGCATGGGTACCACTAAAGCGGTCACCCGTACGTTAATGCGGGGATCGCTTAAGTGGCCCTCTTCTCACTAAATCAGAATAGACATGTACCTAGGTTTGTTTAAGCAGCAAATGGAAAGCTAACACATATACTGCTAAAGCGGCTCTTTGAGAGCTTAAGCGGTCACATTAGGTACTAGATACCTGATTTTTCTAAGTCCAAAAATAGACATCGATCAAGTGCTCAAGATTTGTTTGAAACCTCATGTGTGTAAACGAGTTATGATATCTTACCAAATTCAATATTTCGGACATAACGGAACCATTAAAACTTTTATCCAAGATTGTTTCAACTAAATATGGGGACCATACCTATAGTTTTATTTTTCATATAATTCGTCCAATAGCCCAAAATAAGAAGCAGAAGAACCATCATCGGGTGCTAATAGGCTACCATCTGAACACCTATCTACCACAACCTATCTAAACTAAAAAAGACTGAATAGGTAGATAAAGAGTAGGGTCATCCAGCCTATAAGTAAAACCCCAAGTGAGACAAATCTAAAAATTAAGATTGTACCTAAGCTCTAGAACTTCTAGTTGAACATCAACACCAAGGCTAAACCGCCCTATCTCAACTATCCAAAAGTACCCTAAAGATGGGAATCTGTCATAACCTCTAAGTCTCCATTGCAAGGCGTAAATCCAAAAATAAGCTAACAAGTATGAACAAAGTCTAAATACCCAAATCACCATAGTATGAAAATCAGACATATCCCTACTGGATCATGCCAAAACCAAAACCAAAATACATCTAAAGCAAAAAATCATAATGGAGGATAAATCATCAGTTAAAAAGATAAGAAATCAACTCCATATATTCTAGAAGGCATGAACCACCAAATAATGCTCAAGAACTCAACAAGGCTACAAATCGTACTATAGATAACCAAACTTTAGCAACTAAGAGAACTACAACCTTACCAGAAATTATTCAATCCAATTTTCCTAATCCCAGCATGAATACCTAAATTTCTAACTTAAGAAGTGGTTATAGGAAAGATTACCTATCTCTACCTCCCTTATCTCTATTAGGACATAAACCACACCATGGAAATAATAGAGTATCTAACTCCACACCAATACTAAGATTAATTATCACTGTAAGACGAACCAAAGAAACCTAAAAGGCAAGTCTAAGACCTCTCGACATCAAAACCAAGGCCACTACCTAGTGATAAACTAATCAAATCAGAAGAATGGATCCTAAGATAGTTAGTCTTAAAAATAGGCTATATAATCAGATTTCAAACCCTAGAACCATAACAAAATTAAGGAGAGTTGACATACCTCCTTATTCATAGTTGACTCAACAATTTATCTATCCTCACCAATAGAATAGTATAACAACTAAACTAGCCTTTCTACAAGAGAAAAATCATTCATCCAAGCTAGTTGCCCAAACCAACGACTAAGAACTACAAAGAAGGGAATTCTAACTAGATAATGCTAGTCCAGATATGTACCAAGTGAGGGTCGATCAGCATCAAACAATGACAATAATAATAACAGCAATATAAACATCAGTATAAGGAGTAAGTGGTACCAAAAATGAACATCAATAAAAAGTAAACTAATAATCCAAGGGAAATGACACTCGACCTAAATGTTACACCCCTAGGGATATATCAACACTGATCCACTCTATTCACTATTAAAAGAAGTCATCTATGAGGGTAGCCATATAATCATGAACTTTATATCAAGGCACACAATAAACAATGTAAACCTACCAAGGTATACAATCATCAATGGGTAAAAGAATCCCAATATACTCAAATAAAACGGTAAAAGCAGGAAATAAAAGGTTTACTTATCATGGTGGGGTTTGAAGCACATGAATGATATGCCTAAGAGAGTATGAATCTAAGTGGGTCCAAACTAAAATTGAGCGTTTGAATCACCAATTGAGGCACTATACATAGTGCCTCTAATTGAAGGTGTCACATCTCTACGATACTGAACTAAATGAGTTGAATGGCTAATAATACCATATCGGGGACACTCTATGGACCAATGAACTATCTTTTTACAGTCATACCAAACCCCTAAAGCTCTAACCTTAAGAGAAATAAGAGTTGATCCTAACTAGCTAACCAACCGATGCTAAGGTCATGCCCTACTGAGATGACCATCCTACTCGCAATTATAACATATTTCAGAGTCTTGGATGGTAGGAAACATATGCTAACTCTGCCTGAGCAACCAAATCACATCCTACATATTCTGTAAACTAAGGACCAATCTCACCACAACTATGACAAGCTTTTGAAATACCTAGAGATGTTGCCCCAACTAATCCAAAATGACTGCCATGGCCCAGAGATCTATGTTAATTAATCTGTAAGGTCCAACGATAGCTCTTCCTATTGTGATCACCACTACTAATTTGAGATCCACCTATAATCTTTGACGCCACCTATATAGGACTGATAGGCTATAAGTGAACCTGACCTCTACTAAGAGGATCCTCACTCCTAGATAAAATAGTAATAGCATTATGTTGATGGCATAGTCTCTTACCTCTACCTTTGTATGTCTCAATATATGCTATCTGATGGACCTCGCATGATTAATAATTTGAGAAAGAAAAGACCTAGTTGCTATCAAATACTCTAATGCCAAACAGAGTGGTAAAGCTAACTCTTTGATAATTCCATAAACCATCTCATGTTCTAATGGATATACCATAGGAATATGTTTGGCCTACTCAAGAGACCCAATCTCATACTCTGAAACTGACAAAGAACTTTGCAAAACGCCAATAAAGCCAACTCTAGAATGATATTCTAAAATCAAAGGAAGATATGCATGTTTCAAAGAACTTTACAATCATAGGCCAAGTATTTGGTAGGTTTCTCAACCAAGGATACCTAGTACATGCCATATAATACAAGTTCTTATTTATTCCATCACCCTACAATATACCAACATATTTTCCTCATGTTTAAAAATGCTTATCCTCTTCCAAATTTTCCATAAAATAAATATAGGCACAACCTTGTATAAAGGTCTAAGTTTGCCAGCACAAGGAACCTTCCACCACTTAACAACTATGTCCCGTTAACTATATTAAAGGACTTTACACACCTGCCACAGGTTCAAAAGAAAGAACATAGACCTGCAGCTATAGGGCAATTGATAAAAATATGATCAAAAGACTCAGGAACAAGATTATAACAATAGCAACAAATAGCATGTTCGGCCATTCCCACTCAATATACCAAGGCTTATACCAGACCCCTATTATCCCTTTTTATCCACCTTCTTAATAATTCAATTGCACACTTCTCTTAGAAATATTAGCTACATCGCATTCTCATTCTATCTTTCATTCAGTCTTAATTATCACACATCTTCAAAAAAATGTTAGTATGATGATTCACAGGTAGAAATAAGCATAAAGAACCCAGTTGGGTCCAATTATCGAATCAAATACTAGAGTGTTTATATTTTGGTTCCCACCAAATTTAATTGTCAATATCATCTCTTATCATCAACATATGTTTCCATACTTAAGAGCCACTCTCCATTCTACCACCTGAGGTCTGTGTTTTTTGCAGTGTTTATTCCATATGATGTTCATCCATATAGACTTTTATATTCTGAATATCCATCATAATTTAACATACAAGGCTTTTTCAATATCAAGTAAGGATCTAAACCCTAATCCCACTTCAAGTATAGGCAAACAAATATCAGACCAGGCCACCCAATGTTTATTTCTTCCAACCTCTTTAAAATTCTATATAAATAATGCTATGCAATCAAGATTTATCATCATAGTAGATAATTGATAAATGGGAATGCTCCTGAATAAATTATTTATCACCATAGACTTACCCACAAGTGACCAAAGTTTACCCTTCCAAAACTACACTTTATTCTAGACTTTTTATATTACCTCTGTGAAGTGAATCTTTCTTTTTCTAGCATGTCCAGCAGGAAAACCTAGATACATCAAAGGAAATTTACCTCTTGTAAAACCTGTGTAATATTTTATAGTCTGAATGTCTACATGTGTAGTTTTATTGTACACCATAATTGCACTCTTGTCTCTATTAATCTTCTAACCAGACTACAACTTATAATCTTCCAGAAATTTTATTATCAACTACAGGAAAAATCTACCAGTAGAAGCAAAGATAATATTATCATCTTCATAAACAAGATGATTTATATTTTTACACCATTTTGACAAACTAAAGCCTCTAAATGCATTATGACAAAATAAATTATTAAGAGCTCTAGAAAGCACCTCAGCAATTAAAACAAAAAGTGCAGAGGATAAAGGTGCTCTTTGTTTTACCCTTCTAGTAGAATGGAAGAAGACCTAAAAATACCATTAATTAAAATACAATACTAATTATTTGCAACTAGCCTCCATACTTTATCCACCAATGAGATATTAAAGCCCATCTTCTCCAACACCTTTCACAAAAAATTCTAGTTCACCATATCATATGCTTTGCCTATGTTTAATCTAATAACCATTTTAGTAGGTTTACTTATTTTTCTAATATTTGTGATTATTTTCCATGCCAGTAACACATTCTCGGTTATACTCTTGCCGTTCATAAATTCAAACTGATTATGTGAGATAATCTTAGAAAGTAATTTTTCAAGATTGTCATGAAGAATACTTGAATTCACTATATTCAAATTTTTACTTAATCTTATACGTCTTAAATTAGAAATAGATAAAACCTTTTCTTGTTTGGGTAATAAGACTAGATTGGTATGAGTAATGAATTTAGAAAGGGAAGCACTAGTAAAAATGCATTTACCACTTTTATCACATCATCACTAATAATATCCTAACATTAATGATAAAACTATCTAGAGAAACCATCCAAGCCACTAGCACTATCCCTATTAAGTTCACACACAGTTGTCTTTATTTTCTCTTTACTAGGAAGCACATTCAATATACAGTTATCCTCAGAGTTGATCAAACAATAAATATGCTAAAGTAAATATAACTCATCAGAGAAATTATTGCTAGTAAATTGATTCTTGTAAAACTTATGGCCTCAACAGTAATATCTTATCTCCCTCATTTCAATCTCCATCATTCTTCTGGATTCTAGTAAGATCCAATCTTATCCTTCTTTCATTTACTAGGCTATGAAAGAACCTGGTCTTTCTGTCTTTATTTGTAAGCCACTGAATTTCATCTTTCTGCCTCCAAAACTCTTCTTTATCCTAAAGGTATTGCTTAAATTCAGCCTGAGCTTTTTGTAGAACAACTCTATTCGCAGTGATAGGATATTCTTTAAAAAGTTCTTTTTTAACTCTAACAATATCTTCTCTTATTTTGAGTTTCTTGAATATGTCCCCAAATATTTCCTTCCCCCAACCCTTAAGGACTAGTTTAGTTTTCTTCATCTTTTATTTCAAGTAAATAAGGATGTCATCTAATTCTTCAAAAACACAAATTTGTTTGACAACGTCTTTGAAATCATCTTTCCCAACCCAAAACATTAAAAATCTTAATAGTGTTCTAAAATGAAGGTTATGCCCTCCACAAGAGAGTAATTGTGGGGTATGATCAGATCTTGTCCTTGCTAAGTGCTTCATCTCTATATTTCCCATAAGGTTAAAAAAATATTAATTATAACAAGCCTATCAAGTTTCTTAAATAAAAGTGCATCATCCACTTTACCATTTCACCATGTAAATGACTTTCCTTGAAGTTAATGTTAAATAACTTACAAGAATTCATGCAAAAAGAAAAGTCTTCATACTTATTTGGGTACATTAGGAGGCCTCTAATCTTTTCTCTTCATACATAATAATATTAAATCTCCCCCAACTAGCCAAGGGAACCTCATATTCTGCCTCAGATGATAGATGTCCTCCTATAAGCCTAACCTCGCAGATGCATCACCTGTGACATAATCAATAGTAGTGACTATTTGTTTACTGTCTTGGAACCCACACTAAAGAGTTAACTACTGCTCAGAATCTTCCAGTACCATTATATGAATTTGTTCTTAAATAAAAACCCATATCTATCCATTATGATTATAGTATGCATATTGTATTCCTAGCCTCCTCTTGTACCTTTATATATATCTTGAGTCTTAAAAGGTCTACATCAAACTAATTAATGAAAAATTATGATATCTATGAAGTATCTACTCTTTCTAAAAATCATGTTGAGATTTTAAAATCTTATATTCCAAAACCATGCTTTTAACTGCATTTAAAACCAATTTTACAATTCCTCTTAGGAAGTGTCCATGTAGGCTTTGAGACGGCCTTGGGTTAGCCTTTTTTTCTTTTTTATTAGCTTGTGGTAATACATTTACTTGCTTCAACACTTTAGGATTGTATTGTTGGTAGTATTTTGTTTCCTTATCTTTGCCTTTTTAATCCTCTATTTGCAATTTACGTCATCTGTTATCACATGTGATACAACATTACGTAACACCTTCATGGAAGATTTTTGCTTATGTTACTGCCATCTTTGCATCTGCAGCTATCAAACTTTGTTCACTGTCTGCCTCAAGTAGTAAATGATCTTGGGATTCTTGAGAAAACCTTTGCACTAGAATATTTTCATCAATGTCTAACACCTGTTTCAAATCTACCATTTGCAATGATTACTGGTATTCAACATGTGCAAGGTCCTCAATTATAGGTATCTTTCCTCCAACACTCATATCTCTTGGTCCCTTGTCACTAATGTTTTCAGTTTTTTAATACCGTTGTTTTTGTTATTTACTTCTTGATCCATACCTTCTAGAAATATTTACATCTACTTTTGTGTACCTTCTATAATAGGAGAGTCTTCGTTCCTTACACCTAATTTCTGGTGTTGCTCTTTGTCCACTAGTTTTTTGTTTTCGGTACTCGTGATTTGAGTATTCTGTCCCTTCTGTATTTGTATTATGTATCTGATGTCCATTTGAGGAATGTACTGTGGCTTTTTTCACTTCTGAGTTTTGTGAAATTTCTATTTTGTCTAATGATGTATCATTACCTCCTCCCTTAACATTACGAGTGTTATCACATTTTCCCCTTCATCTTGTAGCACACTAAATAGATTCTTAGTGTTAATAGTTTTATTAGTAGGAGATGCCTTCATAGCTCTCTCACTCAATATCTGATCAACATTTGTTTCCAACCTCTTGAACATTCTATTTTTAGGGTGCCTTCTGGGGACATTCATCCTCCTCTTTGTGTTTTCCTCTAATTCATAGATATTGCAGTGTTGTTATTCTTATCTTTGTGATCATCAAGATTGTCATCAAATTTTATCCTCAGTTCTTGGTACAATATTTTATATTCAACCTCCACATGACCTTGTCGTTTACAGGTTGTGCAATACTTAGGTAGCATTATCGTATTGAATGGTGATTGTTTCTGCCTTTGTTGAGTTGGAGATTTTATTCACACCTTCAATCCCTACCTTTGTAGAGTTGGAGATTTTATTCATACCTTCAATCTCCACGAGTTTAGAAAACTCTACCGATAAGTCTACTTAGACCTTCACCCTTGCATAATTAGGTCGGCCTTATTAATTATGGCCATATCTAAATGAATTAGCTTACCTACTGTTGACACCAATGAAAACAGTGTTTCTTTCCCTAAAGAAGTTGGCAATAAATTGGGAAAAGAAACCCAAGCCATCACTTGTGTAGTCTCTTCCTCCTGCTTGAATTTGCGGCATATATAAGAGGTCTCATTTGATATGAATATCCATTCTTTTTCATAATATAATACAATTCTTCAACATTATATTTACATAATCTTTCATTAAATTAAACCTCATTAATACATGTCTATTTCTCAAGAGCCCAATATGCAATCCTCGTTTATATTGCATTGGTTTGGTATTTGAGTTTGAAGTACCTCTAACTCTGCCCATCCATATGAGAATTATCCAACAACTACTAGCTGTAAATTCTTCATAACATTCATTTTTTGAACTTATTCCTTTGTCCATGTAACATGAGGAGATTTAGAATGGTACCCATTTTGAAAACTAAATTAAGGTCATACCACTTAATTTCTTCTTTTTTTTATTTTTTAGGATTAGTATATGAAAAAAAACAAAAAGTGGGGTAGGGTTGTGGGGTCATAGGCCTCTTTAATATTCTTAAAAGTTGGGGATAAAATATTAGTTTGTAAAAAGACAACAAGATCCATTTTTATATTTATTAAATATCAAATCTTTTTAAAATTTATTAAATAAATTCAAAAACTTCTCTCTCTCTCCTCAAATATTTTTCTTCCCGATTTTCTTCATACTTGTAGAGAATTGAAACATTTTTCTCCTTTGTTCCTCCTCAAGTCGAAATCTTTCATCTTCTCTTGATCAGGTAAGTTTAATCTTCTTCTTCAATCAGTTTTAGATCCATTTTAGTATATTCTTTTATTGCATTTTTGTGTAGTCATTCTTGAATTTTCACAAAAGTTGTATTGTTCTTGATTAAATTAGTCGAAATCTTAGAGATTTTAGATAATATTCTTGATTCAACATGTTAATTATGTTTTTCTTTGGATAATGGATGGAAAAAATTTTATTTTTAATGTTTATATTGCCTATCGATTTTTAGTTTTTTACTGAATTAGACCTATTTTAATGGTGTTCTTTTTGCTATGAATTGCACTATTAATATTTGGAGAAGTGGTACTTAATTTTCAAGTTGGATCTGAGACATTTTTCCATTTATGTTAATAGACCAGTGATCGATAGATCAACCACTATAGATTTATTTTTGTTTGTAAATAAAAAATAGTTGAAGTCATATAGCAGTTAAAGGGATTGCTTTGATGGCTTCTAGCAGTAGGAAGCAAAAAATCGAAGAAATTTTCAATACTTTGAGAGGAAAAAAGTTGTAATCCAAGAACCTGGGTCGGAAAGTCAATAAAAAATCATTGACGAGATTGAGGAATTTGAGGAAAGTAATGCACAGGAGAGTGATGATGTTGAGGACAATGAAGGAGAAAGTGAAGGGGAAAGCAAAGGAGAAAGTAAAAGTGATAGCGGTGAAGATGAGAACCAGAGATATAGTGGAGACAGGGAGAATAATGACCCCCTATCCTTGCAAATTTGTTCAAGAGATATCTTAATTGAGTTTTACGATCTAACTACATGGATAGATAAGTTAGGCTCTTTTCTAGCAAAAAATTCTGTAAGAGCAATAATAGCGGTTTATCGAGAGTTTAGAAGGATTTTAGTTGAACAAAAGTTGTATGCTAATTTTACGAAAATCTATTTTGGATACTTGAGACATTCATCAAAACATTTTAAATTCAATGGACAGATGGTCCATTATATATTGTTGCGACATATCAAAAATAATTAAAAAAAACTACATCAAATTTAATTTTATGTGAACAATAAGCCAGTTGGTTTTGGCTTAAAGCAATTTGTTTTGATTATGGAGCTGAATTGTTCAGCATATCCTCGTGAATCAAAAATGAACAAAGTCCTCCAAAATGGTGAAAACTTTTATTTTAAGGTGACAAAGAACAAGAATATTACTGCTATAAGGCTGATTAGCCTGATCAAAGGTAATAGGTTAACTAAGCAACAAAAGTTGAAATGTGCTTAGTTTGGTTTGTGCACTTGATGTTGCTCGCAAAGGACCTATCAAAGAAGGTGGATTCAGACTACATCAAGATGGTAGCTGATTTAAATTCTTCGAGACTTATCCCTAGGAAAAAGAGTTGCTTGGGCTGACATTGAGCTATTTGGAAAAGATGATTGATTTGAGCAAGCAGAAAGAAGTATTTGCTGAGAAGAATAATGTATCGTACGATTTATATGGCTTTCTCTGGGCATTCTTGGTACTTATTATCTACCATCTTATCAATTTATTATAGACTCTTATCTATTTATGTAGTAATACATAGACTTGTAAATTTACTTATACTTCTATTAATTGCAGGTTTAGATATATGAGGCTTTTTATCATCTTGGAAAGTATGTTAGAAAGTCAATGGATTCTTCTTTGTCCATCCCCATCTACTTTGATGGAACACGTCGAAGAGCAACAACATAATAGAAGGTGTCCCCTTTAAGTACAAAGAAGACAACACAAAGGTAAAATTCTACTTATTATAATATGATAATAATATTATTAAATTAGTGAATATTGTGTAATTTATATTTATGTTTTATAGATTGTGCACTCATACCTTACCACTATGAAGCAGACCTACATAACTTTGCTCGAGAAAACTATTTTGGATATTGCTTCTTTTGTTAGAGATGAAAGGTTGAGGAGAATCAAGAAGAACAAGAAGAAGAAGCAATATAAAGGTAAACTAGTTTATTTTTTATTCTTTCTATTTAATATACTTGTGTAATTTTAGTAATCCTTTCAAAATGATGCAGTGCATGTCGATAGTCCCCCTTGTATATGACATCAAGTAAACTTCAAAGAACTTATGATTGTAGTGACTGACCTTGTAGTAACAAATAAAAAAATAAAAGAAGAGAAGAAATAAGAAAAAACAAAGAGAAGAGGTAGCAGATAAACAAGATAAAAAAAGAAGAAGGAAAAAAAGATGAGGAGATTACAGCTGAAGAAGAAGCACAAAATGAGGAGAAAGCCAAAGAAGATGGTGAAAAAAAATCATCATCAAGAAGAAGAAGAAGAAGAAGAAGAAGAAGAAGAAGAAGAAGAAGAAAAAGAAGAAAAAGAAGAAAAAAAAGAGAAGGCAGTTGATGAAGAAGAAGGACTGAACATGAGGAGGAGAAGATAGAAGAAGAGAAGAAATCATCAGAAGAAGAGGAAAAAAAGGCAGTTGATGAAAAATAAATAGTTGAATAAGAGGGTGAAAAGATAAAAGAAGAGAAGAAATCAGAAAAATCAAAATAAGAAGAAGAAGAAAAAGAAAGAAGAAGAAGAAGAAGAAGAAGAAGAAGAAGAAGAAGAAGAAGATTAAGAAAATAAGAAGAAAGAAGAAGAAGAAGATTAAGAAAATGAGAATAAAGAATTAGAAGAAGAGGAAAAGAAAGGTGAAGAAAAGGAAGTGTATGTGATGGGCATTGTTAAGGAACTCAATGATGATTGAAGTACTAACCAAAACAATTGATAACATATAGTTTGGTAGCTTGAAACAAATAATTTTTTTAATGATTTATTTTTTTAATAATTTGGTTTTTATGGATAATTGGATTACATATATTTGGCAACTCAGTGATGACAAACAAGTTTGTTTTTAAATGTATCAATCTTTACTGATGAAATTATGTTCAATTATTCCATTGTCTAGATAATACAAATGATTGCATTGATTTACTAATTCAATTACTATCATAATTTATAGAGGTCGATGGTAAATATTATGGGAGGCATTGACTATAATTTGTAGACTACACCCATGATTGATTTAAGAAATGACACATTTACAATGATGACAAACAAGTTTGCTCTTTATTGGGTCACTCTTTATCTAATGTCTTTTATTATAGAAGACCTACTTAATTATTTATAGACTAATATCATTGGGAACTATCAACTTCAAGTTGATGTTTACTATTATATGTTGCATTATGTGACTAATTCAGTTACTATCATAGTTTATAGAGGTCGATGATAAATATTATAGGAGTCATTCTCTATTAATTATAGACTGCACCCACAGTTGATTTAAGAAACCATAAATCTATTTATTAACTCCCCCTACATCCCTATTAAATCTTTCCAAAAAGCTAACACCAACAACAAACCATACAACAAATCTTAAGGTCATTCTCTTTTCCTTCAGTCAAAATAAATATTTATTTTAGTTGATCCCTCTCTATTTTGATTTCTTTTAGCGATCCTTTCAAGTGATCTCTTTTCTCTTCCGCTTCTTTTAACAATGTCATGAGTTTATTTTCTTTGAATTTCTAAAGCCTTTGTAGTATTTGAAACTTGGCAACGCCTTGAAAATTTATTGTCGATGGGATGCTCGTTGGTGAGTTATCCACAAGCCACTTAAAATAATGGCATCTGTCATTATCCTAGACCAAAAAAAAAAAGCAATTAGATGAATTTTCTTACTTAAATAAGAAAATATAAATCACATATTCGTGTACACACTCACTTTTCCAACCACGTAGTTAAAAAAATTTTAACCTGAATTTGAATCGGTGCTTGACGTCCTCATGACAGCTGGATTGCCACAACGACATATGTAGGACATTTTTGCATTGGATTTTTAAGATGCTTGAGACATTGTAGTTGTTTAAAAGTGAACAAAAAATAAAGCTTGAAAAATGAGAGTGTTAAAACAAGAATCGTCTTCTTTTTTATACAAAAAAGGAAGTCAGATATTACCATTGGGTATGATTTGACATGTACTTTATTACCATGGTAAGAATCTGATATTTAAATTTTTTTATTGCTGGAACTCATTCATAAACCACTAATATAATTGGTGTCTTCTCATACGGTGGGTAGATGATGGACCATATAGATCGACACTCGGTCATTTGTAAGGTATATATGGGTTGGTGCAACGATAAAAAAAACATTTATACATAGTCAAAAATATAAATAATTACAAAAATTAAATTGAATTGAGGATCATCAATTGTTTTCAGTATAAATCATAGACTACAAGCCTTATCAATAATATACCGGATTAGTTTATGGCCCTTACTAGCATATTGTAATACCCCGCAATTTTCCTAGCTTAAACTCATCCCAAAAATGTCAAGGATTATCTCTTAGAATGAATGATATTTATTTTGTTTGGAACTCTTTATATTTGGACTTTCCATGCCATAGGAAACTAAATAAGCTTTCCAACGATATAAAATTCGCCTAAATCCGATAACCGGGTAAGAAGTTATGGCTATTTTAAGTTCCAGTCGCAAAACACCATCATCTGGACCCTTATCACATCATGGAGCAGTGTGAATTCCTAATTTTCAATTTTTAGTGGCCCTCTGTGATATTGGCGTATCGCGGAGGGAGCCAAATTCCCAATTGTCCAATTCCAGCGAAGGTTTACGATAATGGTGTATCGCGCTGAGTTTCCAGGTCCCATCCAAGGTGGCAACGCAATACCTCCGCGTCATGCCACCAAGTATTTTCCCAGTTGGCATTTTCCAGTGGCTTGGCGCAATAGTGGCGCGTCGCGCCAAGGCCAAAAATCGAGACCCCATTTTATTTTTTCAGTTTCGTTCAGGAGTTACAGGGGGTATTTTGGATTTTTTTTCCCAACCCCCAATCCATCTAAACACATGATTAAAGCCTTTTAGAAGTATTATATGCTAAGTTTCATCAAAATTACTCTCATCCAAAATCCCTAGGCTTCAACATTTATCTCCAAGAAACTCAAGATTCCACTATCTTTTTTCCAAATTGTTTCAAGATTTAAGATCCCTAGACCAAGAGCTTCAAGAATCTTCATTTAAGAGCACAAATAGCATCTCAAAAAGCAGGCTTATTCATTTAGTTCATCATCTAAGGTATGTGGAGTTTGAACAAGAGTAATTATTTCACCCTTGTGCCCAAAACTTTATTTTAACTATAGATTCACTGAAATTTATGAGATTTTCCATGAAATTCAAATTAGGGTTTATGCCCAAAGTATCTTATTGATGATTGTGAGTATGATATGATTGAATTATGAAATTTCATATTTTTTTTTAGTTAAAGAATGTTCTTTTATGATTTTTTTTTTTAATACCATGAGCATGATTTGAGACATTGTTTATAGCTTTTCAATTGAATTGAGCATGATATTAAGATTCTTGATTTTACTATATTAGCATTGTTGATGATTCTCAAGAAGCATATTTGAGTATTGATATTTCAAGAAATTGTGCTTTTAATCACCCTGATATTAGCATATTTTCAGTTATATAAATAGTATTTGATCTTCGGATCCTCAGTTTAGCTATGGAATCTACTTTTTAGAATTTACTACAGTTTATAGAAATAGATTTCAGATTTGAGTACAGTTTATATCAAACAGATGCATAATTGGTTTTAGATAAACCCTTATGCTAGCTTTTAAAAGTGGATTTCCAACAAAGTAAGCATATAGATAAAAAGAGAGTAGTATTTAGCACCGAGTGGGGAGTGTGAGTTTAGCGCATCCTACTTTCCTAGAACTACGTGCCAATGTAAGTACAGATTTAGATATTCCCATTAGATATGGATAATAGATTTAGCGTGTGATATATCACATAGGTAGGTTATACTCCCTGGCAAGAGTATGACACCTCTCCCCAACATGAGGTTTCTTCCTTAAGAGGACGAGACGTTGGACTCCATGTTGCTCGCATGGTTTATGTCGGTTAAGAGAACCTCCCTTAAGATGAAATATTTTCCCTAAATCTTTGAAAGATCTGCCATACAGAATAGTTTTGAAAGAATTTCCTTTTAGATAAAACGATAAATTATTTTCTATATAGACTTGCAGATTCCACTTAGCCGATTTGATTTGAGAATGAGAACAGAATACAGATTTCAGAACTAAGTGTAATGACCTACAAGATTTAGACTATATGCCTTTTTATTCATGATTTTGACTTTCAGATTTCAGATTTACTCAAGCTTATGTGAGTCATTTACATTTAGCATGTATGATTTTATAAACTGTGATTATATTGGTTACTTATTGCATGCACCCCCATATACTCAGTACATCATCAAAGTACTAATCCACATATACGTCTATGTGCTACATTATCTCATAATATAGGTTCAGGTGCTCAGTCTCAGCAGCGTGATTGATTTTTGAGCATCTCATCTACATCCCTGCAGTTGGTGAGTCCTCATAGTTCGAGGACTTAGCTATTTATGTTTTAGTTTATTAGTAGATATTCCTTTATTTATTTTAGATAGTTTAAGTCAGCCGGGGGCCTGTCCCAGTGACTCTCTAGACTCAGTTGTAGAGGCTTGTCAGACTACCAGATTCAGTCTTAGATAGCAGTTGTTGTATTTCGCCTTTTCAGTATTCATTTAATCAGATTAATTAGATTTGTACTTTCAGATATATATATATATATTCAGATAGTTTTCTTCATTTTATCAAGATTTTATACTTACATTTCCCTACGATGAGATTCAGATGTGTTAGAAGGCAGCCAGGGTTAGCTCGGGACTACTTGTAGTTTGGGGTACCATGTGGCGTCCCGAGAACTAGATTTTGGGGCATTACACATATTATGCCAAAGAAAGTAATTAATTAATAAAAAATAATTTATTAAAATTTATGCAATTAAATAAGTTTAAACAAGTCATGTGATCATATAAGAGTCCACGTAAATTGGAGACGGTGATCAAAGATGAGTGAGGATGGGTAGTGGTGGTACAATCAATATCCTTAAGGTAATGTTTACCCAAGCACAAGTATGTTGTGAGGAATTCGTTTGTTCAACTACAACTCATCCTCTCACATCTTTGATCATTGTTTTCAATTTAGATAGACTCTTATACAAGCACATGATTTGTTTAATATCATTTAATTGCATAAAATTAAATAATTTTTTTATTTATTAATTATTTCATTTTTAAAAGTATACTAGTTATGGTCAACAAATATTTATGTATATATATAATAAATGTATATATATATATACATACATACATATATTTATATATATATATATATATACATATATATATATATGGTCAAAGGCATTGACAGACCCTCAAACTTGTTTCGAAAATTCACTTAGACCCCTCAACTAAGGCTTGTATCTATCAGACCCCTAAACCCCCCCCCCCCCCGAATTTGATTCAATTGAGCATTTTTTTGCCTACATGGCACTGACCGTCTTTTTTACTCGAGATAGGCATGTGTGAAGTATTTTTGTACTAAATCACGAATAGAAAAGTGCCAAGTGGCACTGAGGGCCCAAATATTTTTTAATAATAGAATAAATAATATTTTTTTACTAAAAACTTATATTTAAATTATTTTTTAAATTTTAATTATTATAACTTCTTAATTATTTTTAAAGCCCCCCCCCCCTTCGTCGTCTTCTTCATCACACCCACCCCGCCCCCATGGTCTTCTTCACACCCCTTCCTCCTTCATTGTCTTCTTCACAACACCCTCCTCCAAAAGT
>NW_025826629.1:0-9581 GCF_002878395.1 Capsicum annuum | reverse complement strand
AATCTAACTATTACTAATAATAGCTTAATTTGAATCATTTCAAATAAAATTGGTCAATTGATCACTTTACTCAAGACGAATACACTAAGATGATCATGCAATTAATATGAGAATAATTGAAATTGTAATTGAAATTATCGATTCTATTTTGCAGAAATTTTGACTTTTAAGAGTCGCCACTTAATTTTGAAAAGAAATTAAAAAACCTTTATAAGATACTTTAAACGATCAAGAAAAAATCGTTTAAAATTTAAAGATTCTGAGTAAGCGATTCCTATTAACGTTTTAGGAAGGTTTTAGGCACCTAAGATATTCGCTAACTTGCGGTTATCTACACTGTTTGAAAACATCTTTTGACTAACTTCAGAAAGATTGATTTGTTGAAAAGTGATTGATTTTAGGAAAACGATTTGTGTAAAAGTAAGTTTTGATGACTTAGTAGGTTTTTTTTAACTAAGTCTAAACAAATGAAAGACAAATAAACACATAAAAAGGGAAGGAAAGAAAACAAAAGACTTAGGACAATGGGCCCAAATCAATGAAACCTATCCTAATCTAATTAGGTTTTCGACCAATTTTCACTTGTCCTAATTTTATGTTTTTGAGCCTTTTAGACCAAAAATATGCTTCACCTATATTAAATTTACAACTTTGGTTTTGAGGCCTAAATGAATAAACAAATAGACAAAAAAATAAAGGAACAAGTAAACACAACAATGCAAAATTTAACGATCTTTTAACAATGGGTTTCGACCTATCCTCTTCTCTTGTTTTCTTATATCTATACGCCATATGATCAACTTGGGATTCAATTTTGAGGCCGACTTGAGGCGATGATGGGCCTTAATGGCCCATAAGGCAAATGCAAGAAGAAATTGAGTCCATTTGGACCCAGACCAGCCAATAAATGTAAAGAAAATGACAAGGGTTAGAACCGAATAATAGATAAAAATAACATAAATATGCAATTAATAAATTTCGAGGTGAGACAAGCCAATGTCACATGCATAAAAGAGTGATGTTTAGTAAATAATGGACAACACTAGTTACATGGCTAATAATCATACAAAGTTAAACTAGTTCAAAAATGTGCCTTAAACCAACACTATCCACTAGATCAACTGTTAATGTACAATTACTATTTTACTTACTTAGTCATATTAAAAAGTTGCCTAGAATATGTAAACCTTTGCATTCAGACTTATTATAATAGCTACAAGTATGATAAAATGATAATTTGACATGATTCAAAGGATCACTTAAGACCTATAAAAAGTAAGAGAAATAAAAACAAGGAATGAAAGTAAGTATGAATACACCAAATATGTCCAGAAAAAATGAAAGCAAAAATTTGATAATGTATAAAGGGAGAGATTAACTAGGACACAGATGTATCACAAGAGGTATTAAAATCTTATTCAGGGAAAATATGCTTGCCTGAACCGTTTAACACCAGCGATGAAGAAGTAGAAAAACTTATGGTGGAATTTTCAAAGCAATTGTTTGTACCAAGTCCAATCTCATGAAAAAGGAAATCTAGTAAAAAAGTGATAGTAAAAGCCTTAAAGATTGAGAATCCAGATCACGTCAAAGTCAAAACAATCTTTGAAAAATCGAAATCAAAAGAGAAGACATCACATGAATATAAATATCTAATAATTACCAATCTCAATATATCAAGTAGTAACGAAACCCAGCCTAGGGAACAACTGGACATTCGTAAGAGATTATGCATACCTATCCGATTTATTTTAACCCCAACAAAAAATCTTAAGATTATGAAAATAGGAGCAGGACAAAACAAATAAAAACAACAACCAATTTTGGACTTACACAACTATACCACTCAAGGCAAAAGATAATATGTTTTAGACTAAACATCAAAGTCACAATCTTTTACACTGTATAGTAAACAGGTTCAATACTGAAACGACAGAAAATCAATAACAGTCTTCCTAAAATATTGTAAAGAACCCATCGCTAAATTCAATCACAGTCAAATTCCATCCCTAACAACAAACCCTCATGGACATTGTACGAATATCGAAATCAAATTCAAAACGAGAATCTAAAAATTAACCAAACAACCAAGACAAGAACGAGTTTTTCTGAAATATCTATCAAGCAAGAATAGGAAACCTATGACCTTCACGACCTCTACAGCAGCTAATCCCAGCATACAAGGCAATAATCAAAGTTACTACTCCTACAATCATTACAACGCAATAGTAAAAGAAAGAATCGAGTACTGGCTGATATTTGGGCAGCAAAATGGGATAACGAGCTAACGTCGAGATCGCCACCACCAGAATACTTCCTCCTCATCAACTCGAAACTCCGATTAGCTGACTAATTCTTGAAAATATTTTACTTGAAAAAAGAACTGAATTTGTGCTCCAAGGATTTTTCTCCCCCTTCCGAGACCTCCTTTTTTTAGCTCAATATTGAAATTTTTATAGAAAGATGTGGGGGGTTCAATTTTGGTCTTCAAACGATGTAAAAATTAGAAAATTCAGGGGTAGTTTGGGGATTTTATGGGGGGAAAATTCAAATACAAGTTGAGGATTTGGTTACCCCTAAAAAATTTCACCCAATTTGAGATATGGCATCCAATAGGAATGAAGAATAACGAATTATTCCCCAAGAACCAATAAAAAATTCACACCCATGTACGAATTCGTACAAATTCATTCAAGAGTGATGAATTTTTGTACATTAGGGGACACCTACGCTGTTTCTAGAAACTCCTCAAGCTGTTGAAGCCATATGCCAGTTCGTGTAGCAGCTGTTGCTGTTACTTGATGTTGTACGCGATATTATTGGATTTTGGAGTCGGGTTGTCGGACTGATTTGTCGGGTTTAAATAGTTGTTGTCATTTGTTTGCTGTGATAACAGCTGTGCGCCTATGTGGGTATTGTCATTGTTGGAGTTCTAAGAAAAGGAGATAAAGTAGGCCGGGTCGGGTCTTATAGCTGATGGGCTGGACATTTGAGGCAGTTTGGGATGTGTAGTAGGCTGGTATGGTGGTGCTTTTGGGCCTAGGAATGGAGAAGGGGTTTTGGAGATAGGCTGTGTTGGCTGTTTTGGGCCACCGAAATTGTTGGGTTAAAAATTGGGGTTATTTAATAACCACAATTAAATCTAATTGGGCTTATTAAATAACTCCAATTAAATTAAATTGGGTTAAAATAACCCTAAATTAAATTAGGAATTTGGTGATTTTTGAAATTATTTAGAAAAAATAATCTCATTTAGATAGAGGGTTATTAAAAAATGATTTCAATTAAGATTTAGCCTATTCTATTTAAATTAATCTAATTAAAAGTTAATTGGCTAATTGCATTGCAATTGTGGCCAATTTAGCTCCAATTATAATCAAATTTAATAGATTAGTTAAATTGAATTGAAATTCGATACGAATTAATTCTTCCTTTAATCTCGGGCTTCTTCCTTTAATAAAATCAAACGAGTATTTCTCCAAATAAATTATTTTTTAGAGTAAATTAAATTTTAAACCAAGACTTTACATGTTGGAATTAATTTTCAAGCTTGATCAGTAAAAATCCAATTTTGATAAAAATGTTCATTTAAGTAACAAAATTTATACAATTTCGCATATATAAATACGAAAATGCATAATCATCAATTAAATGATAAATTCACCCAAATAAATATTTTAGAGTGCATTTACCCGGATAAATAAATATTTTAATTTTATTAAAAATTAAAGAAACCCATGATTAAATTTAGTCGTGGAGGAAAAAATTAGGTGTCAACAGATTTATCTTTAATTTTAATTAAATAAATATAGTTATTACTAATAATGTCTTAATTTGAATCATTTCAAATAAAATTGGTCAACTGACACTCTACTTAAGACAGATATACTTAGATGATCGTGTAATTACTATGAGATTAATTGAAATTGTACTTACACTTATCAATTCATCTATAATTTTAGTCAAATCAATTTAGTTATTACTAATAATTGCTTAATTTTAATTATTCAAATAAAATTGGTGAATTGATCATTCTACTCACGATGAATACACTTAGTTGATCATGTAATTATCATAAAATTAATTGAAATTGTAAGTGAACTTATTAATTCATATTTAATTTTGTTAAAATCAATTTAGTTATTATTAATAATTACTTAATTTGAATCATTTCAAATAAAATTGGTAAGTTGATCATTCTACTTAGGACGAAACACTTAGTTGATCATGTAATTACTACGAGATTAATTGAAATTGTAATTGAACTTACTAATTCATCTTTAATTTTTATTAAATCAATATAGTTATTTCTAATGATAGCTTAGTTTGAATCATTTAAAATAAAATTGATCAATTGATCACTCTACTCAGGACGAACACACTTAGATGATCGTGTAATTACCATGAGATTAATTGAAACTGTAATTGAACTTATTAATTCATGTTTAATTCTAGTTAAATCAATTTAGCTATTGTTAATAATGACTTAATTTGAATCAATAGATGACTAACATGTTGCAATAGATGAGTCATCTGTTGAAAATGACCAAACAGATAAAGATATCTATTGGAAATGGCCAAACAAATATAGACATCTGTTACAACAAATGACTAACCTGTTGCAATAAATGGCCCATCTATTAAAAATTATCAAACAAATATAGACATCTGTTGCAACAGATGACTAAGTTGTTGCAAAATATGACTCATTATTAAAAATTATCAAACATATAGGATATATGTTGGAAAACAACTTAAAATTCTAAAGCTCAAATATTTTTAGGAGAACTCAAACGTTTGTCCTCCTGTCTAAGGTCTTGTCTTCAATTTTAATTAAACCAATTTAGTTATTACTAATAATTACTTAATTTAAATCAACAATGACTAACTTATTATAAATATCTGCTGCAACAGATGACTAACTTATTGCGACAAATAAGTCATATGTTGGAAAACAATTAAACTACTAGAGAACTTAAACGTTTTTATAAGAACTCAAATGTTTATCCCATTGTCTTAAAGAATTACCTGTAATTTTAGTTAAATTAATTTAGTTATTACTAATAATTGCTTAATTTGAATCAACAGATGACTAACATATTGCAACAGATGATTCATCCATTGAAAATTATCAAATAGATAGAAAATCTGTTGTAACAGATGAGTCATCTATTAGAAAGCAATTAAAATACTAGGGAACTTAAACGTTTTTAGTAGAACTCAAACATTTGTCCCCTTGATCCTTTTGCATCTGATGCGTGGTATACTATTTTTGTCTTCTTTACCTGTTTTATGAATTTTTTCATGTGTTTCACGTATTCATTGTGCCCCTGTTGAATTTTTTAAAAATTTTTAGGTCAAATTTTGTTCGTATATCACTTGGACATCACTTCATAGTGATTTTGTGAGTAAAATTATGACTTTTGTTGAATTTCTTATTTGGTGTATCTGCTACTGCTACAATGGATAGAACCTGCAACATGAATCCAACATATGAGTCATCTGTTGCAACAAGTGAGTAATCTGTTGCAACATATGATTCACCTGTTGCAACAGATGACCCATATGTTGAATTCATATTACAACACTATAATACGAATTCAATAGATGAGTAATTTGTTGCAACATATGACTCATCTATTGCAATAGATTACCCACATGTTGTTGCAACATATGACTCATCAATTGCAACAAATCACCCACATGTTGCAATAGATGACTCATCTATTGGATTCACGTTACATGTTTTATCCATTATTGAAAAAACAACAGTAGCAGATACACCCAGATGAGAAATTCAACTAAAAATTATAATTTCATTTACTAAAATCACCTATGAAGTAATGCTCAAGTGATATACGAATAAAATTTGACCTAAAAAAATTATTCAAGTAGCAACAGTAGCGGTAACAACAACAACAATAGTCAACAACAAGAAGATGATGAACAAGAAGAAATGATAATAATAAGAAGATGATGAATAAAGCAACAACAATAATGAACAACATAAATCACCAAGAGAGAGAAAACTACAATAAATGAAAAGAGAGAGAAACACGTCTTTTTTTCTTCTCTTTCTATTTATATTAAGTTTTACATTGAATCAAAGTATAAATTAAAAAACTTGTGGGTTATTCTCAAACTTTTCTTAATTTCTTAATCCTTAATAAACAGATGATATTCTCCCTTCAGGCCTAAGCCTAATTAGTAGCTTTTCTTGTTGCTGGCATTTCATCCCCGGTAGTTGGCAGAGGCGGGAATAAGAAGATCTTCTATGGGACTTGGGGCCTTGAGGCCCAGGCTTCTTGTTGTTATGAGTGAGTTAGAATTATTGTTTTTTGACTTCTAAATCTATTTCCAAATACCCTGAAAACAGCAAAGAAAGCAGCAAGTGAAGAGATAAGGCCTCTCATTTCCATTAGGGCGGATGCATTCCCATTGTAACGGCGGCGGAGGGTGCCTCCGGGTCGCAGCGGTTCTTCCATGTCAAAAATAATTGTCATCTACACTCAATTATTAAAATTTGAGTCACCTACACCTCATTTTAAAACTCTTTTGTCACTTTTAGCTCAATTGACCTAGTGTCATTGAGGTTATGTTTGATTAATAGTAAGGATATTTTAATACATTTTACGTATTTTTATTCTATAAAATTTCAAAGTTTACATTACTTCTGTGAAATTATGTTTCAAGTCTAAATAGTCAAACAAAAATCAAGTGCGTATATACTAGTTTAAGATACGTGCATTGCACGTGTATTTTGCGTATTCATTTATATAAAAAGCTTGGCACAAATTCTTTTTAAAAATTTAAAATATTTATCTGTAACATTGAAAATAAACTTCATAGATTATAAATTGTGATCACAAATAACTAAGTAAATAAATAGAAGTGAGTATTTTATTCATCAAGATTGTTAGTACAATTTCATGTATTCTCTTGACTTTCTTTTCTTAATTTTCTTTGTGATTTCAAGGTTGTCGATAGCATATTATTTCTCGAACGTAGGATGATGTGGACTTTCTTTTGATGTCTTTTATCGCCAAGAATGTCGTACATTACTTTTATATGTTGAGTTTCTCAAGAAAAATCACCACTTGATCACTTCAAATCTGAAAAGCTAGTATTGATAGCTTAATGTTTTTATGGATACACAAGAGCTTAAGGGATATTTTATATGAATTTTTAAAAATATATATATTTTTGTTTATAGGTGTAAGCTGAATTTAGGATGGAGTATCCTCCGAGAATCCACAAAATAATAGGATCAAAAGAATCCGTAATCCATATATATTTTGACCATATCATGCAAGTTTAAAGTACAATAAATATCTAAAAATTTATACGATAAATTTAACTCAGCTAATACCAAAAGGGCTTTTAACAACTTCACATTATAGTCATGGGCAAGATAAGTATTTAAGCATTTTTTTTAATTATTATTTTTTCACTGGATCTATTTTTACATGTTTCAAATAACGATATTTGAAATTCTTAAATTTTATCAACAAAAAAAATATAAAGTGGCAAAATTGAATAGAAAAAATTAAACGAAATCTTTGACCACAAACATTGAGTTAGATTTTTGCTAATTAGTTAATTTAAATATTTGATTATTTATATATTTTAACATTAATGAATATTCTGTCTTGTTGATTCAAATTTTTAGTATCAGTTATCCCAGATATTTTAGATATTTGTGACAAATTTTCACTTGGATTTTACTATAATGTCTATAAAATACTCGTTTCGTCTTCAAACTTATTTAGTAAACCCCAAATGAAAGAGCCGACTATAAATCTAAATTTAAAGGTTCACCATTTCAATGATGCTATGAAGATTCAATACTTAATCATAACATTATATAATATGAATGTTGGTCAAGTTATTGAAGACGTTGGTACACTCCCTGAAGTGTATATTGAACATAAGGTTAGCATGCATTCTTAGGCTGTTTAGCTATATAGAAAATTTTGTTCAATGACAAGCAAAGAAAATAACTCATTACTTATGATTAGAAAAGAATGACAACAAAAAAAAGGAAGAAAATTAGGGGTGTGAATCGGTCGGTTTGGTTCGGTTTTACATATTATCGGTTCGATTTATCGATTTTTAAATATGCTAAACGAAAAACTAAACCAATAAGATATTTTTTATCGGTTTTTGATTTATTTGTTTTTAGCTCTTAACGGTTCGGTTTTCGGTTTAACTGATAAGAGAATACTCATAAAATAGAAATAGTTGTAACTAACATGAAAAAAAATCGAATCTTAGTTGCAAACAAAAATCATACATAATGTGTTTTAATTTACAAGAATCTTCAAGTTTGAACTAAATATTGTTAGGAGAAATTAAGAGTTTGTATAATTGAAATAATAGATATGTTAATATGTAGAGATTAAAGAGAAATTTTCAGAAATATATAATAAGTCATATATATATAACTTATAACCCAATAACCCAATAAGAAAAAAATCGAACCGAACCAATAACCCAATAATTTTTTTTTATAAAACCATTAAAAAATCGTTAACCCAATAACCCAATAACAATAAACTAATAACATTTTTATCGGTTCAATTTATCGGCCGGTTTGATTTTTGCACACCCCTAAAGAAAATATCAACTCTCCCACAAACGACAATAGTTAAATAACATAATAAAAATGAGTTACAATTAAACAGAAAAAGAAAAAGAAAAAGAAAAGGAAAGAGTAAATGTTGATTTTTTTTCTCTATTTAGTCATTCAACGATAACATGCTTTTTCCTCAATCAAAAGTTTTCAACTGAGAAAAAAACATGAGAAATTAGCTCTTTCTACATAATAAAAACTCTATAAACACTAATCAATGTACAATTTTCTAGTAAAAAAATAAAAATAAATCAAGAGTTGACTTACTAATCCAAATAAGTACAAACACGTAATCACGACAGAGTACATACCACAATAATTTGTAGATAATTGAAGAAAATTATACCCAACTAATATAAAAACATTGAGAGAACCTAATTTCAATTTAATAAATTAATGAAACTCCTCTTTCTACCTACGGTAAAAACTCAGTTAGAAAAAATTGTCTAAAATTAAAACGATATCAAAATATTATGATTTCTTGCCTGATTTAAATAAAAAAACAATTATAACATAGAATTTTAGTTGATTTCAAATTATTAATTATAATATAAATAGTAAATGTTTGTAACCTTTTTTTTCAAAAGAAAAAAAAAAGACATAAAACTCTCAAAAGACTCATCACATATTTCCATACCTCAATATAGTAACAAAGTCATACCTTTGTTGAAAGCTACAATTTCTCATAGTCATTCCATGGACCGTGACTTTACCTTAATTTTTTTTTGGGTATTTCTTAGATTCATTTTTTCTTCGAAATTATCCGATCCAAAACTGAAACATGATATTTAGGCGCGCCAACCATTGTATTAGGGACTCCTCTTATTATAACCAAAATAAATTCAATTCATTTTTTTTTAGTATCGGGGATATATATATAGACACACACACAAATTGTTTAATACAAACTTTGCCGACTCTCTAATCAAGCACAAAAATAGAAGTATCA
>NW_025826628.1:0-2625 GCF_002878395.1 Capsicum annuum | reverse complement strand
CCAATGGTAGATGCAAGGGTCAATCTCTAAAAGACATGAGATGCCCTTGACTAAGATTCTTGAAGTGGAATTATTTGATGTCTGGGGCATTGATTTCATGGGTCCTTTTGTGAGATCGTACAGGATGAAGTATATTTTTGTTTCTTTTGACTACATCTAAAAATGGGTTGAAGCTGTAGCCTTGTCTGATAAGGAAGGAAAGAGGGTTGTTTCTTTTCTTAAGAAGAACATCTTCTCTCGCTTTAGAGTACCACGTACTATCATAAGCGATGAAGGATCTCATTTTTGCAACAACATGTTTTGAGCAGCTTTGGAAAAATATAGGGTAAAATAGCATAGAATGGCTACTCCATACCACCCACAAACCAGTGGGCAAGTGGAGGTATCAAATTGTGAGATTAAAGTCATCCTATCCAAAACGATGAATGCTAGCCAAAAAGATTGGTCTCGAAAAATCAATGATACCTTGTGGGCATATCGGACTGCTTTTAATACACCCATTAGCATGTTAGTATTTTAGCTGGTCTATGGAAAAAGCATGTCATCTACCAATAGAGCTGGAGCACAAGGCCTTATGGGCACTCAAAAGGTTAAATCTGACTTGGAAGGGAGCAACAGAGCGGAGACTGGGGCAATTAAATGAGATGGATAAATTTCATCTCAGGGCCTATGAACGAGCAGATCAGTATAAAGAAAAGATGAAAAAGTACCATGATTGGAGAATAGAGAAACCAGAATTCCAAAAAGGTGACTTGGTGCTTCTGTTCCATTCCAGACTCAAATTTTTCCCAAGTAAGCTGAAATCTAAGTGGTCAGGACCTTTTAAAGATAGTCAAGTCCACTCATCTGGAGTAGTGGAACTCAAAAATAAAGACGGCAGCACCTTCAAGGTAAATGTGCAACGTTTCAAGCTTTACATTAGACCGAAAGAATCAGTTAAAAGTATCACCAAAGTATCACCATTATTTGTCTCGATAAAGTTTGAAGTAATCGAGATACCTAAGTCTGCATGGGAGGTAACCCATGACACCCGAGATAGGTCCATTCCAGGTATACTCTAACCCTTAGTTTAATTTTTCTTTGATTTTGAGTTGAGATTGTAGGGTAGTCGGTTGTTGTAACATATTTTATGGTAACTAGGAGCATTACAAGTACAAAAAGTAGTTGACATGTTTTTGATTGATTTTTAAACACCTCTCCAATGTTTTGTTTGCAAAGACTGTGTGAATTGTATTTACTTATGACCATTGTGAATCTTGTTGTGGCATTAGTTCTAGCTACTTCATGATCATTGCTGAACAAGTGCATGAACTAGATAAGTGGTGGCCTGCGATATACTTACGTGCCATGTGTGTGTGAGTAACTACTTAATTCACTCTGTATGCTAAAGCCAGAACTTACTTGGTTAGTCTTACCATGGTTAAAGGATAGGATTTAGGAAAGGATCATAGGCCGTTTTGTTGATTAACCCACTATTAGCCTAAATAGCCTACCCTATGTGTATTATATCCCTTGATCCCTATTTTAAGCCTAATTAGCCTATTTCTTCCTTATGATACCTTTCATCTTCCCATTTATACCATAATGAACCTGTTTGGCCCTGGTCCTCTTTGGACACTGTGCACCTTGACCTGGACAAACAGCCTAAGTTGAGGGTGGCTATTATAGGGGTGCATAGTGTAAGATGAGTATGAACAAGGGTAGAATAAAGAAAAATAAGAATGAAAGTTGGGTTCTAGTCTAATAAAAAAAAAAAGAGGCACTTAACTTGAACATGTGCGATCAATGAAAAAGAAAATGAAAAATAGGTGAATAAGTAAGCCCCAAGAGAGTAGGGTAGTGTCAAGGAGGCATAGTTAATTTAAATTACCTTGAATATCATACCTGTCCCAGCCTACATTATAAGCCTAAAAAAAGTCCTATAGTGATCCTAGTTGGCCTATCTGAAGGTCTTGGTAATAAAAATAAGGGCAAGCCTATGGTAATTGGCATACACTGATTGGAACTTCGTTTTGAGAGTGAGAGCCTTTTGATGATCCCCACGTTTACATTTTTGGTTTATTATATGTGAAGAGGGGGATTTCTTTGTTGTGAGTGCACAATGGTATTGTTGCTAGCTACTTGATTGTTTAGATAGTGTAGCAATGGTATATGAATGGTTGTTGTGGCTAAGATTGATGCCATCGCTTGAGTCCTTTGTGTTAAATTATTGTTCTTCAATGACAAACACAGTTGGTTTTAATTGGATTGACCTTAGAGGTGGTAACTATGTTTTGAGCTTAAAAGAGAAAATTAGCTGCTGAATATGCTATGTATTCTCTTAGCTCTGTTGAGTTGCCTGAGGTCAAGCAATTATTTTAAGTTGAGGGTTTTGATGTGTGAGCAATTGCTAACACATTTAAGACCTTTAACCAAGAATAATTGCAAAGTCTTAAGCAACTTTTTTCATTTTTGATTTGTTTATGTCTGATTTTACAGTTTAAGCTGATGGGATATAGAAGCAACAAAAATGGAAGCAAAGAAGTTGAAATCTGGAGGAATCTGAAGAGAAGTATGGCTGACGACATCTGTGATAAGTCATCAGTCCTGTGATAGGCTATCACAGTTGTTATCAGACTTAACCAG
>NW_025826627.1:0-31433 GCF_002878395.1 Capsicum annuum | reverse complement strand
TAGTTTATTTAGCCTTTGAGATTGTTACTTTGGTGGTCATAACATTATGGTATAGTTTATTTAGCCTTTGAGATTGTTACTTTGGTGGTCATAACATTATGGTACCTTGAAATAATAATCTACCATTAAGAGAGATGTAAATGGGAACCTAATACAACAACAATGAGGTAGGGAGTTGTAGTCATACAAATAAAGCGTTTAGGAGCTGAAAATAACACATGGGTCTTATTTGGGTAAACGGAGAACTCCTAAAGTTTTCTAGTAAAAATAGACATGAAGGCTTAATAATAAGCATATGTTGAGTTGTTCTAACACATTAGAGAGTTAGAATAAGGTCATTGGCTACATAGGATATAATATGCTACTATTATCTATCACTTGTTAAATGATAACCTTGGAAGCTTACTTGATGGAACAAAAGTTTGATTTTATGCCAAAGGGTACAAAATCGAGTATGCCTTACATACCTGGTTATATAACTCCGAAAATAGCCCAAATTGACTTCCCGCCTTTTAGATTACTTATTTACAATAAAATATATGGTAAACTAATATTAGCAACCAACCAACACATTTGAGCTATTTAACTTCACCAAAATAGTAACCGGGCAGTAAGCCCTTAATATATCAATCAATGGTGTTATTCTAACCCTTTTCTCCTCCAATCATACGTACATACCATACATGTTCCTATAATATTCAGTGAAACCACCTTGGCTTCATTACACCCTCCAAATCATACGCAAAATAGATTGGGTAGTAAACATATGCAATTATTAGTTTGGTGATGCACCGCCACACCTTTCTTCTATATTTCAATCCGAACTAGTCACACCTTTCTCCAACATCAACCTGGAAGCCCATAACATATACATACAAAACAGTCCCAAATCCCTTTTATTATAGCAATCAATTATAACTCATCATCTCTTGAGTTCTCAATAACAACACATCCATAATTCTCTCTCAAATTCATATATAAAGAGAACAAAATAGGGAAGTCACCTTACTTCAATTCTGCAACTTATCCTTTAAATTTCAACTCTTCAAGAACTTCAAATTCTACTTTCCTTCACACTTTAAACCAAAGAAAAAAAGAGATCTCTTAATAACAAAGAAAAAGTTAGCAAGTAGCTTGTTCTATATTCTGCCATGAATTAATAGTTAAGCACTTATAGCATGTTTTCCTAATCTTCCATCAGATAATTAAGCTAAACCCAAAGGTTTTTCACTTACCTTGGCTTGCAAAGGATGGGGTTTATTCAAGAACCCTAGAAAGGACAATAGGCCTGCTCCTAGTCGCTTAAAAGAAAGTAGAGAGAATTTGTGAAGAAACATTTTTTTTAGACTTAAGAATGAGGGAAAATGGACAGCAACTTGTTCTTATAAAGGCCCTATTTTTGGCCATCCACTTAGCTGCATTTTGGGCTTCAAATTTGGTCAAATTGGTCCAAGTAGGTGATGCACCTACTTAAAGAGAGTAAGCTACTCAAAAATGTCAAAGTAGGTGATGAACCTACTTGCTTAATTTCCTAGTTAGGCTCAATTACATTTGGGCCTTGGCAGATTTATGAGTTGGGCTATTTTTCGATTTTTCTTCCTCTTTTATTCAATTTGGGCCCAAATGAGTTCATTAACTCAAATCTGGTCCATAGCCGTAGGTCCATTAATTTGGTCCAAATAGCTTAAGTAGGTGACTCACCTAGTAGCTTAATTAAGTCAAGCAAGCACCTCAATATTTTATTCTATTTCCAGCTCCTAATACCTTTTATCTACCCTTCAACTTGTACACACTTGGTCACTTTAAACTTTAAATTCAAATACCGGCTTACAATTCCAGGTTAAATAGTTGTACCGATGGTAAATTGATCGTGTCATATTAAAATGTATGGGCAGTATTAATTAGTAGAACTCCATTTACACTATCAATACTTGCATAAAAATCTCGTCTATTACCTATACCACAAGGCTATACCAAGTTCCATATAAATAGAATAAGTGCATGCAAAATACGGGGTGTTACATCCTCCCCCTTAGGAACATTTGTTCTCGAATGTTAGCATAACTGTCCAACCAAAATAAGTTCAAGCCTAAGTTTAATATCCCTATTATCACATAGTACTTATATATTATTCTTACTTGTTATTGCTTCATTTCGGCATCTTGGACTTTCTCTTCGTATTCAAATAAATAGGGGTACTTGGATTTCATCACTTCTTTAGCTTCCCATGTTATCTCTTCTACTTGTTGGTTTCTCTAAAGCACTTTCACAAAATCTATTTCTTTATTTCTTAACTTCTTAACTTGTTAATCTAGAATAGAAATAGGTATTTATTCATAGGTGAGATCTTTCGTAACTTGTACATCTTTTGTAGGAGTAATAGGAGATGGATCTCCCATACACTTTTGGAGCATTGGGACGTGAAATACTGGATGGACTAGTGAAAACTCTTGGGGTAGCTTTAATTCATAAGAGACTTGGCCAAACCTCTGAGTATCTTATATGGGCCTATATAACGTGGACTTAGTTTTCCTTTCTTACCAAATCTCATAACCCCTTCAGTAGTGACACTTTCAAGAATACCCAATCACTTATAGCAAACTCTAGCCCCCTTCTTCTAACATCTGCATATGAATTGTGTGACTTTGGGCTATTTTTAGCCATCGTTGGATTACTTTAACCTTTTTCATAGCTTGATGAACAAAATCTAGCCCGAACAAGGCAGTTTCACCCACTTCAAACCATCGAATTGGCGATCTACACTTTCTTCCATACAAAGCTTCATATGGTGCCATTTTGATGCTTAAATGCTAGCTATTATTATAGGTGAACTCGATGAGAGGTAAATGATCATCCCAGCTACCTTTAAAGTCCAATACATAAGCTCGTAGCATATCTTTAAGTGTTTGAATGGTACGTTTCACTTGTTCATCTGTTTGAGGGTGGAAAGCCATACTTAAATTAACTTGTGTTCCCAAATTTCTCTAAAAAGACTTCCAAAAATTTGTAGTAAATTAAGCTCCCCTATCTGATATAATAGAGACCGGTACTCCGTGTAATCAAACTATCTCTTTGATATACAATTTTGTATACTCTTCAACTGTGTAAGTAGTCTTAACGGGCAGGAAGTGCGCTAATTTGGTAAGCCTATCAACTATCACCCATACGGAATCAAACTTCTGAGATGTGCGAGGCAAAACAGTGACAAAATCCATGTTGATAATGTCCCACTTCTAGATAGGAAGATCTATACATTGCATATAACCCCCGGATTTTTGGTGCTCTACCTTAACTCTTTGACAATTTGGACATTTGGCTACAAATACTGCAATTTTCTTCTTCATGTCACCCATCAATATATTTATTTCAAATCATGATATATTTTAGTTGATCCCGGATGGCTGGAATACCTTGAATGATATGCCTCTGTCATAATCCTCTTTCTTAGCCCATCTACGTTAGGCACACACAATTTGTTTTGGCACCGAAGTACTCCCTCTTGTGTAAGCTCAAATATCTTTGTCATACCATATTGTACATTCTCCTTAAGTTGTAATAGAATGGGATTTGCATATTGCTTTTCTTTCACTTCAGCTACTAGTGAAGATTCTGCCGCCTTATGCACAATAAGCCTCTTATCTGGAGTTTCAAGAAGGCGAACCCCCATATTGGCTAGTTAGTGTAGATCCTTAGTCATCCATTTTCATTCCATAGACTTCCCATAAGTTCCCACTATAGCCTTACGACATAACACATCAGCTACCATATTTGTTTTTCCCGGATGATAAAAGATATCAACATCATAGTCTTTTAATAGCTCAAACCATCTTATCTACCTCAAATTTAGGTCCTTCTGAGTAAAGATATCTTGAAAACTCTTGTGGTCAGTATATATGTCAACATGAATCCCATACAAGTAGTAAAGCCATATCTTTAAGCCATATCATATGTTGGATAATTCTTCTCATGTGGCCGTAATTGTGTTGAGGCATATGCAATGACTTTACCATACTACATCAATACATACCCTAAGACAATTCTTGAAGCATCACAATACATTGCATACCCTTCTGTGCCTTTTGGAAGTACCAATATGGGTGTAGAAGTCAGCTTATGAAGCTTCTTTCACATGCATCGTTCCATTAAAACTTTAACTCTTTGTGTGTTAGCTTTGTTAAAGGTGAAGAAATTAAAGAAAATCCTTCAACAAACCTTCTATAATAAACTGCTAACCCAAGGAAACTATGAATCTCTGTAGGTGTTGTAGGTCTTGGCCAGTTCTTCACAGCTTTTATCTTTTGAGTATCAACCTTTATTCCTTCATAAGATACAATATGACCCAGGAATGCCACAGATTTTAACCAAAATTCATATTTAGAGAACTTCGCATATAGCTTACGATCACAAAGAATTTGTAACACCTGTCGTAAGTGACTGACATGGTCCTCCTTTGATCTTGAATAAATCAGAATATCATCTATAAAAACTATCACGAAAATATCTAAGAATGGCTTGAACACCCTATTCATCAAATCTATAAAAGTTTCGGGTTCATTAGTTAACCCAAAGGACATGACTAGAAAACTCATAATGACCGTACCATGTTTGAAAGGTTGTCTCGGGTATGTCCTTCTCTTTGACCCTTACTTGGTGGTAACCTGACTTTAAATCAATCTTTGAAAAACACTTGGCGCCTTGTAACTAGTTGATTAAGTCATCAATTCTCGGAAGGGGATATTTGTTCTTAACAGTCACCTTATTCAGTTGTCGGTAGTCAATACACATTCTCAATGAGCCATCTTTCTTATGCATAAAAAACACTGGTGTGCCCCAAGGGGATATACTGGGCCTTATGAATCCTTTTTCTAGCAAGTCTTTTAATTTCTCTTTCAACTCCCGTAACTCTTCCCGGGGTATTCTATACGGAGGAATTGAGATTGGTTGAGTACCTAGAATCACATCAATACCAAACTCTACTTCTCTTTCTGAAGGTAAACCTGAAAGATCTTCAGGAAATATATCGAGAAATTCATTTACCACTGGAATAGTTTGGAGAGTTGGGGGCTTTACATTTGTATCCTTCACTCTAACTAGATGGTATATGTAACCCTTGGAAATCATTCTTTTCACCTTAAAATAAAAAATAAATTTACCTCTTGGCACATTAATGTTACCCCTCCATTCAAGGACTTCCTCCCTTGGAAAATGGAAATACACCCTCTTGGTTCGGCAATCTACTACGGCATAACAAGAAGCCAACCAATCCATACCCATTATAATATCAAAATCTACCATTTCTAACTCAACAAGGTCAGCCATTGTATCGCGACCACAAATAGTTATTATACAATTTCGATACACTCTTTTAGCTATAATAGATTCACAAATTGGCGTAGACACTTCAAAAGGCTTAACTAGCAATTCTGGTGTTCTTTTGAACTTTCCAGCAACCAATGAAGTGACATATGATAATGTAGAACCCAAATCAATTAATGCATATACATTATGTGAAAAGATGGATAATGTACCTCTAACCACATCCAGAGAAGCCTCTAATTTTTGTCGATCCTCTAAAGCATATGTACAATTCTGAATTCCACTAGCATTAGTTGTCCCTTTAGCACCTCTACCTCGACCCATAGGCTGTACACCCCTACCTAAATAAGGCACCGATGATGATGATGCAATGGCTGATCCAGTAGGTCATGCCATACCACCCATGACCCTATGTGGGCATTCTCTTATCATATGCCCCGACTTACCACACTAAAAGCAAGCATTTATCTCAAACCGATATGCACCTTAATAAAGCTTTCCACATTGTTTACATGGCTGTCGAGAAGGTCTTAATTGGCTCATACTCCCTTACTCCTGATACCCCGTTGTTCGTGAACTCTGACTCTCACTTTTTTACCCAAATTGATTGCCTTTGGACCCTTAAAACTGTGGTGGAGCACTAGATGCAGAATAAGAAGATAATGGCCTAGGTGGTCTATTAGAAAACTGAGTCCTAAACTCTCTTTGATATGCCATAAACTGCCCCATAGATCTGGCCCTCTTGGAATACCCTCTTTCCAATTCTTGTGTTCTTTTTCTTTGCCTCTGATCCTCCATTTTTTATGCAAAAGCTTGTATCCTTGCTATATCCATGTCTTTTTTCAAAGCAGCAAAAGTACAATCTCTAACCAGATATGGATCCAATCTATATATATATCGATGAACTCGATCATCCGTAGTAGTTATTACATTAGGAGCATACCTAGCCAAAGAGATAAATCGGAGGCTGTGCTCCCTCACGCTCATATTTCCTTGGTGAAGATTTAGAAACTGATCTACACGGGCCTCTGGAATCTCAAATGAAAGGTAATGATCAAGAAATACCTCTTTAAACTCTTTCCAAGTAGTTGAAGGTGCATCGATACCCTTGGAGCATTTTCAGTCTTCATACCAAAATATAGCCTCCCCTTTGAATTTATATGCTGCTAGCTCAACTTTCTTTTTACCCGATACATGCATGACATCTAGAGCCCTTTGGATTTGATTAATAAAGTTCTGTAGGTCTTCATTAATATTTGATCCGGTGAATATGGGAGGATTTACTTAAGAAAATCTTTCGCCCTGCAGTTGGAATAGCTTGTCCTTAAGCTTGTCCAGTAACTATACGAGCCAACAATTGCACCGCGTTCCTTAGGTCTTGGTCAGTAGAATTAATAGGTGGTTCTGAGGATGCGGTTTTTCTCCTCTTTAGCTCTTTTGGAGATTGAGGAGTAGAAGAAGTTTGTGATACAAACTCAGCTTGAAGAAGAAGTTTGTGATACAAACTCAGCTTGAGCCTCACTTTGATTATCTTGTCTAGGTGGTGACTTGCTGGTCCCTTCTCCGACAGCCATGTCTACTTGCTTACCTGTATTCTTACTCCTTCTTATAACTGGCATTTTTACTATAATAAGAGAAAAAAATAGATTTAATGGTTAAATATGACTTCACCTACTACATGGGCTCTATTGCACGATCTAAGATATGAAGAAAAAGAGACAACCCCTAAATGTCCATAGCTTCTTGTTTATGGATGTGGTGCATAACACACCCATAAGCAAGAATTTATGTAGAAATGACTTTGTAGACTCCTTAGGATGACCTGCTCTAATACTACTTTTGTCACGCCTCAAATCCTATTGGGTGGATAGGCACCCATAATTGTGAAGGCCTGAAAGAACAAATCTATGACCTTGTATTTCTCATGTATGTAACTATGACAACCACAGGTTCTGACAAATGTAATATTATGCATCGATGAGAATAACTAGGTAGGCAAGCACAAATTATATATAGAACACTTGGCCGTTGGGGCCACAACATCTAAAAGATAAGACACAACCATGTTCAACTTTAAATTGGTCTACAAAGCCTCTAAAAGATACATAGACTTAGTTAGGGTCGGGACAAACCCCACCCTATTCTTGACTACTGCATCATACCAAAATATATAAAACAGACTTGGAGAGCCCCGAATTAATCTAGAGCTCACCAATAGCCCTTAGATATCCTAGGCTCCTACTGAGAAGGTGTATTTGTTGAAGTACCAGTGCCTGCAACATGAAATAGAGATCCCCCATAAGGGGCGTCAGTACGAAAGTATGTACTGAATATATAAGGCTAAAGGTAACAACACATAATAAGAGAGCTCAATAGAAATTAGATACAAGTGTATAAGTAGTACTAGTAGACCACCTTTATATATACTTATGGTACTACGTACATTACATTCTTTTCTTCATTTTTACCTTTCTTACTTCATAATCTTTGTAATCCATATAATGCAAATGACTAGCTGATCAGTGGTAAATAGATAAATCAAGATCGCCATGCTAGGATTACGCCCCTGAGCTACCACCCACAAATGAACATGGGGATCGGCCCATACTAGGCTTATGCCCCTGAGTTGCCACCCACATATAAAGGTATCGAGATCGGCCCATGCTAGGCTTATGCCTCTAAGCTTCCACTCGTTTTATAGATTTGCGTTACTTAGTTTATTTAGCCTTTGAGATTGTTACTTTGGTGGTCATAACATTATGGTACCTTGAAATAATAATCTACTATTAAGAGAATTATAAATGGGCACTTAATGCAACAATAATGAGGTAGGGAGCTGTTGGCACACAAATTAAGTGTTTAATAGCTGAAAATAACACATGGGTCTTATTTGGGTAAATGGAGAACTCCTAAAGTGTTCTAGTAAAAATAGAGGCTTAATAATAAGCATGTATTGAGGTGTTCTAACACGTTAGAGAGTGGGAATAAGGTCATTGGATACATGGGATATAATATGCTACTATTATCTATCACTTATTATAGGATAACCTTAGAAGCTTACTTGGTGGAACAAATGTTCGATTTCATGCCAAAGAGTACAAAATAGAGTATGCCTTACATACCAGGTTATATAACTCCGAAACCAACCCAATTTGACTTCCCGCCTTTTAGATTACTTATCTATAATAAAATATATGATAAACTAATATTAGCAACCAACCGACATATTTGAGTTATTTAACTTCACCAAAATAGTAACCAGGTAGTAATCCCTTAATCTATCAATCAATGGTGTTATTCTAACCCTTTTCTCCTCCAATTACACCCACATACCATATATGTTTTTATAAGATTCACCAAAACCACCTTGGCTTTATTACACCCTCCAAATAACACGTAAAACAGATTGGGCAGTAAATATATGCAATAATTAGTTTAGTGGTGCACTGCCACACCTTTTTTCTATATTTCAATCTGAACTAGTTACACCTTTCTCCAATATCAACCTGGCAGCCCATAACATATACATACAAAATAGTCCACAAAACAGTCCCAAATCTCTTTTATTATAACAATCAATTATTGAACTCATTATCTCTTGAGTTCTTAATAACAACACATCCATAATTCTCTCTCAAATTCATATATAAGGAAAACAAAATAGGGCAGTCACGTTACCTCAATTCTGCAACTTATCCTTTAAATTTCAACTCCTTAAGAACTTCAACTTCCACTTTCCTTCACACTTTAAACCAAAGAAGAAAAGAGATCTCTTAATAACAAAAAAAAATGAGCAAGTAGTTTGTTCTATATTCTGCCATGAATTAATAATTAAGCACATATAGCATGTTTTCCTAATCTTCCATCAGATAATTAAGCTAAACCCCAAGTGTTTTCACTTACCTTGTCTTCCAAAAAATGAGGTTTCTTCAAGAACCCTTGAAAGAAAAATAGTGTTGCTCCTAGTCACTTAAAAAAAGTAGAGAGAATTTGTTAAGTAACTTTTTTTTAGACTTAAGAATGAGGAAAAATGACCAGCAACTTGTTCTTATAAAGGCCCTATTTTGGCCATCCACTTAGCTACATTTTGGGCTTCAAATTTAGTCAAATTGGTCCAAGTAGGTGATGCACCTACTTAAAGAGAGTAAACTGCTCAAAAATATCAAAGTAGGTGATGAACCTACTTACTTAATTTCATAGTTGGGCTCAATTATATTTGGGCCTTGGTAGATTTGTATGTTGGGCCATTTCTCTATTTTTCTTCCTTTTTTATTCAATTTGTGCCCAAATGAGTTCATTAACCCAAATCTGGTCCATAGCCATAGGTCCATTAATTTGGTCTAAATAGCTTAAGTAGGTGACTCACCTACTAGCTTAATTAAGTCAAGCAAGTACCTCAATATTTTATTCCATTTCCAGCTCTTAATTTCCTTAATCTAACCTTCAACTTGTACCACTTGGTCACTTTACACTTTAGATTCTAATAACGGCTTACGATTCCAAGTTAAATAGTTGTATCGATGATAACTTGATCGCATCACATTAAAACGTATGGGCATTATTAATTATTGGAACTTCATCTACACTATCAATACTCGCATAAAAAATATCGTCTATTACCTATACCACAAGGCTATACTAAGTTCCATATAAATAGAACAAATGCATACAAAATATGGGGTGTTACGCCCGTCATGACCTGACCCTGGTTTGGATCGTGACCGTTAACTTCTTGGGAGGATCAATTATCACTAATTAAATTTGCATATAATTGAACTATTCATAGATCTATTGGTATAACCCATTTTTAGTGTATTTATGGATTTAATCCCTTGACTCCATTGGATTTAATGCTTTACCCAAAGATGCTATTGTGAGTTGAGATACAAAAACTATGAAGAGCATCCATGAGAAAGTAAGATTGCAAATTGAGAAGGCTAACAAAAATGCAACCAAAAGAGCTAACAAAGGATAAAAAATTCATCTTTGTATCCGATGATTGGGTATGGGTTCACTTTAAAGAAGAGAAATTTCAAAGCAAAAGGAAGAACAAGATTATGCCAAGAGGAGATGGACCTTTTCAAGTGCTTGAAAAGTTTGGAGATAATGCTCACAAAGTGAACTTACCAAGTGAGTATTTGATCCATAATGTTTTCAATGTTAGTGTTGTATTTCTTTTTTATGTAGGAATGGTGAATTCGAGGATGAGTTCTTTCGAAGAAGAGGGGAGTGAAGTACATCAAAGTGATTCTACTTCAAGAAGGTCTTTCACAAGAAGTCAAGCTAAGTACCTTCAAGTATTTCAACCTTTATGGATGAAGATGGAATTTTTGGAAGGATCTAATATGGATGACTTAAAGATATTTAATATACTAAGTGATACGAGTACGATCGTGATTGTAGATCAATATGTAAAGAACTCGTGCTCGGGTGACTGGCCAACTAATGGAACAAGCTTTGGAGTGTTAGATCATTAAGGGCATTTTAGTCATTTTATAATAAGTTGTAACCTATGCTATAAATAGAACATATTAGGTCATTTTCTCATAACTTAGATGATATTTTGAGAGATCTTTGAGAGTGCTCATACAAGTGCGGATATCACTTATAACAAGTGTGGAATCACTTGTGTTGGTTGCATGTTTTGAAATGTTGGTTGCTTGGGGATTCCGTTCCCTTGAGGTCACCGTAAGAACTTGATGTTATTTGTATGAATTCTTGGGTCTTAGTGTTAAATATACACTTTGGTTCATAGTGTTTGTGCATTGGGTGTCAAGTTATCTATTATTCTATCTTATTATTGTTATTGTGTTCATTCACAGTTTTGGGTGTCCAAACCCGAGACCTTGTTGTGTTATTTTTGTTCTTGTTATTGTGCTGTAATCTTAGTTTTTGGCTCACTAATTATAGGTGTTGAACACCTTAGAATCTTGTTGTTATCGTGTTTGTATTGTTATTGTGTAGTGAATCCGAGAGGGTCACCAAAAGGGGTCCTCGGTTCTTCAAATTACGGACTATTTTTGTGTGTGTTAGTGGCTTCCTTGTCGATATTGTATCATTTGGTATCAAAGCATGGCTTGATTTTGTTTTCACAAGATCAATCTTGGGCTATCTAGCTTAAAAATACAAAAACAAAGGAAAGTGTAGAAGTTGTTCTTGTTCTTGGCCGAGACATGTTTCTTTGTGGCTAGATCTTGTAGTCTTTTGTTTGTTTAGATTGTTTCTAGTGTTGGTTTATTTCTCACCAACACTAAAGTGTCTAGATCTAAAGGTTTGAGCTTATGTTATTGACCTTGTTGATATAAATTGGAAGTTGGTCGTATGTTGATATTGTTGATCTTGGTCGTGTGTTTCAATTGTTGTGGACTTGGAGGTGAATGTTGGTGGTGTTCTTGAAATTGTTGTTGAGATATTGTTGTTCTTCACATCTTGACATCTCTTAATCAATTAAAGTATAACATAGATCCAAAAAAAGTGTAAGATAAAGTTGAAAAGTTGTTGGTGAAGAGATTTGAACATATCACTTCAAAGACTTGTCAACCATTTTTCCATATTTCAAGGACCTTGTTTTGTGGGAATAGTAAAGTCAAGTCTCACTTTTTGAGTTGGAATTTGAAAAAGTCTCTAAGACTTGAATTTTTCCATCAAAAGACAAACTCATCCATAACAAATTATATTAAGACAAAAGTTTCAAATTGGTGATTAAAAACAAATTATGTGGGACCGTGACCAATTATGTGGCCGCTACATCATCACGTTTTACTGTTCACGCAACATAAGTAAGCTCGAATTTTTTGATTTCTTAGTTTCTAATCTTTGTTTCTTTTCTAATCTTTGTTTCTTAGTTGCATTTTGTTGATTCTATTGCTAATTAACAAACTAGTAATTGTCTACTAGGTTGTAAATTAGTTTTGGGTCCATTTATTCGTGTCTACGTTTCTTTGTATACTTTTATCTTTTCAAAAACTCGTTGTAGCCTTTTGATTCAAGTACGTACAAATTTATTTTGAGTCATTACAAATAAAAATCCATTCTGACCTTAAGCCGCAAGTGGGACCAAGTAACTTCATTAGAGTAAAAATGGTGTACCAAACACTTGTGAGACCAATTGAGTGATAATTGAAAAAGTGTGAGCTTGAGAGTTAGTAAGGGTGATTTTTGCTAACCTTAACTTGTTATTATTTGTGTTTTGTTTAGTATTTATTATTAGGTACGATGGCTTCGGGTGAAGGTAGTATAAGAGCCTCGAGAGAGGTATCCATGGATGCTTTGTTAGCGGCCATAATGAGCGTGAAACATGATCTTAGTGGTCGAATGAAGAGGATCGAAGGAAGGATGGACGGGATGGAGGGTTCCTTTTCAAGGAGAATGGATACATTGAAAGTTCGTTTAGATTCCAACCATTCAAGTCCAAAAAACTACCACACCTCGACTAGTGGACATGCTACCACCCCGGATACATTTCCCCAATTGCTCAATCCACCAAGACCAACCCATGAACCCTTCCACCAAGTCCCTACTTATCCAAAAAATTAAAGTCAAGTTCATCAAGAAGCTTTCCAAATCTGATACCCCCTTGATATACCGAGAGCACCACTAAACCAAAACTAACCAATCCAAATTAATAATGTGGAAGGTGAGGGCCTTTATGGAGGTGAGGGGTTAGATGAAGCAACTCTCTTTATGGAATTTGTGCGCAATAGAAGAAGAGCTTATGGCGGGGGACATAGAGGCCGGGGGGAAGAGTTGGACCAACTCCTCATGGTAGGGGTAACTTGGGACACCGACCTCATGTTTAAGAAGGTCTAGTGGACCAAGGAGGAAATGTAGGTAGATACACGGGCCTAAATTCCATTAAGAACACTCTTCCTTCTTTCAAAGGGACTAGTGATCCATCTCTCTATCTTGATTGGGAGTTACAATGTAATCGGATTTTCCAATTCAACGAGTTAACTTCCCAAAAGAAAGCCGCACATGCCATTGCTCAATTTGAAGGTTATGCATATACTTGGTGGGAGACAAAGCAGTTGCAATGGGCTAGGAATGACAATCTTGACCTTCTAGATTGGGATGAATTGAAAGCTCTTATGAGGGAGAGATATGTCATGGAAAGGTACAAATAAGAGCAACTAACAAAGCTCTACAACTTGAGGCAAGGATATAGAAATGTGGAGTAGTATTATGTTGAGTTTCAAAACCTGATCCTACGTCTTGACATCGTCGAACCTCTAAATCATTTCATAGCTCGGTTCAAGGGTGGCTTGTGCTATGAAGTTGTTTCTCAATTAGTTGTCCACAAGTTTGACCAAATTGAGGATCTTGTAGAATCGGCTATTGAAGTTGAAAGGAACAATCATGCTAAGAAGACCTTCCGGTGGGACAAGTCCTACAAGCCCTTAGAAAAGAAGCCATTTAATAAAACAATCCAAAGGTATCCACGGCTTGAAGGTACTAAATCTTCCACTCCTAATTCTAAGGGTATCATTTGTTTTAAATGTCAAGGTTGGGGTCACAAAGCTAGCGAGTGCCCAAACCGAAGGAACATTATAATAGTGGAGGGTGATCCTTATTTTATTGGGGATAAAGTGACCAAAAATAATATTAGTGAAGGAACCCCTCAAGAGGATGATAGTGAACCCGAGAGGGTAGTGGAAGAAGGGGAAGTTAATATGCATTGTGGATTGATGAGGAGAACACCCCATGATGATGCTTGGCCCGAAGAAGGTGAGGTCTTGATTACACTTTGACCCCTTGATAATGAAGGACCCGAAAGTATACTATGGTCCTTGCTCCAAGGAAGTACAATTTTATTTTTATCTTATCTCTTATTATGCTTAGGTGGATAGACAAGTATTTATTTTGGTGCTTAGAAGGGTATCTTATTCCCTAAGTTCCCACGGCATGTGTAGAATGTACGCTGGTAGTTTGATATTTTTTTCGTTGATTATGCTAACTTTAGCCCTCATGTCATGAGAAATATATGTTCTTTTGTCTCCACTATTGTTTTGAAGGTTTGGATTTGAGGTCGAATCCTTTTTCAAGAAGGAGAAGATGATACGAGTATGATCGTGATTGTGGATCAATACGTAAAGAACTCATGCTCGGGTGACTGGCCAACTAATGGAACAAGCTTTGGAGTATTGGCTCATTAAGGGCATTTAAGTTATTTTGTAATAAGTTGTAACTTAGGCTATAAATAAAACATATTAGGTCATTTTCTCATAACTTAGATGATATTTTGAGAGATCTTTAAGAGTGCTCATAAAAGTGTGGATATCACTCATGACAAGTGTGGAATCACTTATGTTGGTTGCTTGTTTTGAAACGTGGGTTTCTTAGGGATTTCGTTCCTTTAAGGTCACCGTAAGAACTTGATGTTATTTGTATGAATTCTTGGGTCTTAGTGTTCAATATACACTTTGGTTCATAATGTTTGTGCATTGTGTGTCAAGTTATCTATCATTCTATCTTATTATTGTTGTTGTGTTCATTCTCAGTTTTGGGTGTCCAAACCCGAGACCTTGTTGTGTTATTTTTGTTCATGTTATTGTGTTGTAATCTTAGTTTGTGGCTCGCTGATTATAGGTGTTGAACACCTTAGAATCTTTTTGTTATCGTGCTTGTATTGTTATTGTGTAATGAATCTGAGAGGGGCCACCAAAAGGGATCATCGATTCTTCAAATCGTGGACTGTTTTGGTAGTGTCTTCCTTGCCGATTTTGTATCATTTAGTATCAAAACATGTCTTGATTTTATTTTCACAAGATCAATCTTGGGCTAGCTAGCTTAAAAATATTAAAAAAAAGGAAAGTGCAGAAGTTATTCTTGTTCTTGGCAGAGACATATTTCTTTGTGGCTAGATCTTGTAGTCTTTTGTTTGTTTAGATTGTTTCTAGTGTTGGTTTTTTTCTCACCAACACTAAAGTGTCTAGATCTAAAGGTTTGAGCTTATGTTGTTGACCTTGTTGATGTAAATTGGAAGTCGGTCGTATGTTGATATTGTTGATCTTGGTCATATGTTGCAATTGGTGTGGACTTGGAGGTGAATGTTGGTGGTGTTCTTGATAAATTGTTGTTGAGATCTTGTTGTTTTTCACATTTTGACATCTCTAATCAATATAAAGTGTAACATAGATCCAAAAAAGGTGTAAGATAAAGTTGAAAAATTGTTGGTGAAGAGATTTGAACACATCACTTCAAAGACTTGTCAACTACTTTTTCATATTTCAAGGACCTTGTTTTGTGGGAATAGTAAAGTTAAGTCTCACTTTTTGAGTTAGAATTTGAAAAAGTTTCTAAGACTTGAATTTTTCCACCAAAAGACAAACTCATCCATACAAAAGTTTCAAATTGGTGATTTAAAAAAACATTGTGTGGGACCGCGACCAATTACGTGGCCGCCACATCATCACGTTTTACTGCTCATGCAACATAAGTAAGCTCTAATTTTTTGATTTCTTAGTTTCTAATATTTGTTTCTTAATTGCATTTTGTTGATTTTATTGCTAATTAACAAACTAGTAATTGTCTATTAGGTTGTAAATTAGTTTTGGGTCCGTTTATTCGTGTCTATGTTTCTTTGTGTGCTTTTATCTTTTCGAAAACTCGTTGTAGACTTTTTATTAAAGTACGTACAAATTTATTTTGGGTCATTGCAAACAAAAATCCATTCCGACCTTGAGCCGCAAATGGGACCAAGTAACTTCATTGGAGTAAAAATGGTGTACCAACACTTGTGAAACCAATTGAGTGGTACTTGAAAAAGTGTGAGCTTGAAAGTTAGTGAGGGTAATTTTTGCTAACCTTAGCTTGTTATTGTTTGTGTTTTTTTTAGCATTTCTTATTAGGTACGATGGCTTTGAGTGAAGGTAGTCCAAGAGCCTCGAGAGAGGTATCCATGGATGCTTTTTTAGCGGCCATAATGAGCGTGAAACATGATCTTAGTGGTTGAATGGAGAGGATGGAAGGAAGGATGGACAGGATGGAGGGTTCTTTTTCAAGGAGAATGGATACATTGAAAGTTCGTTTAGATTCCAACCATTCAAGTCCGAAACACTACCACACCTCGACTAGTGGACATGCTACCACCCCGAATACATTTCCCCAATTGCTCAATCCACCAAGACCAACCCATGAACCCTTCCACCAAGTCCCTACTTATCTAAAAAACTGAAGTCAAGTTTATCAAGAAGCTTCCCAAATCCGATACCCCCTTGATATGCCTAGAGCACCACTAAACCAAAACTAACCAATCCAAATTAATGATGTGGAATGTGAGGGCCTTTATGGAGGTGAGGGGGTTAGATAAAGGAACTCTCTTTATGGAATTTGTGCGCAATAGAAGAAGAGCTTATGGTAGGGGACATAGAGGCCGAGGGGGAAGAGTTGGACCGGCTCCACATGGTAGGGGAAATTTGTGACACCGACCTCATGTTCAAGAAGGTCTAGTGGACTAAGGAGGCAATATGGGTAGAGACACGGGCCTAAATTCTATTAAGATCGCTCTTTCTTCTTTCAAAGGAACTAGTGATCCATCTCTCTATCTTGATTGGGAGTTACAATGTAATCGGATTTAACAAATCAACGAGTTAACTTCCCAAAAGAAAGTCACACATATCATTGCTTAATTTGAAGGTTATGCATCTACTTGGTGGGAGACAAAGTGGTTGCAATGGGCAAGGAATGATAATCTTGACCTTCTGGATTGGAATGAATTAAAAGCTCTTATAAGGGAGAGATATGTCACGGAAGGGTACAAACAAGAGCAACTAACAAAGCTCTACAACTTAAGTCAAGGATATAAAATTGTGGAGGAGTATTATGATGAGTTTCAAAACTTGATCCTACGTCTTGACATAGTTGAACCTCCAAATCATTGCCTATCTCAGTTCAAGGGTGGCTTGTGCTATGAAGTTGTTTCTCAATTAGTTGTCCACATGTTTAACCAAATTGAGGACCTTGTAGAAGCAGCCATTGAAGTTGAAAGGAACAATCATGCTAAGAAGACCTTCGGGTGGGACAAGTCCTACAAGCCTTTAGAGAAGCCATTTGATAAAACAATCCAAAGGTATCCACAGCTTGAAGGTACTAATTCTTCCACTTCTAATCCTAAGGGTATCATTTGTTTTAAATGTCAAGGTTGGGGTCACAAAGCTAGCGAGTGCCCAAACCGAAGGAATATTGTAATAGTGGAGGGTGATCCTTATTTTGTTGGGGATAAAGTGACCAAAAATGATGTAAGTGAAGGAACCCCTCAAGAGGATGATGGTGGACCCGAGAGGGTGGTGGAAGAAGGAAAAGTTAATGTGCATTGCGGATTGACGAGGAGAATACCCCATGATGATGCTTGGCCCGAAGAAGGTGAGGTCTTGATTCCACTTTAACCTCTTGATGATGAAGAACCCGAGAGTACACTATGGTCTTTGCTCCAAGGAAGTACACTTTTCTTTTTGTCTTGTCTCTTGTCACACTTAAATGGATAGACAAGTATTTATTTTGGTGCTTAGAAGGGTATCTTATTCCTTAAGTTCCCACGGCATTTGTAGAATGTACACTGCTGGTTTGATATTTTTTTTGTTGATTATGCTAACTTTAACCCTCATGTCATGAGGAATATATGTTCTTTTGTCTTCTTTATTATTTTGAAGGTTCGGATTCGAGGTTGAATCCTTTTTCAAGAAGGGGGGATGATACGAGTACGATCGTGATTGTGGATCAATACGTAAAGAACTCGTTCTCGGGTGACTGGCCAACTAATGGAACAAACTTTAGAGTGTTGGCTCATTAAGGGCATTTTAGTTATTTTGTAATAAGTTGTAACCTAGGCTATAAATAGAACATATTAGGTCATTTTCTCATAACTTAGATGATATTTTGAGAGCTCTTTGAGAGTGCTCATACAACTGTGGATATCACTTGTGACAAATGTGGAATCACTTGTGTTGGTTGCTTGGGGATTCCGTTCCCTTGAGGTCACAGTAAGAACTTGATGTTATTTGTATGAATTCTTGGGTCTTAGTGTTCAATATACACTTTGGTTCATAGTGTTTGTGCATTATGTGTCAAGTTATCTATCATTCAATCTTATTATTGTTGTTGTGTTCATTCTCGATTTTGGGTGTCTAAACCCGAGACCTTGTTGTGTCATTTTTGTTCTTGTTATTGTGTTGTAATCTTAGTTTGTGGCTCACTGATTATAGGTGTTGAACACCTTAGAATCTTGTTGTTATCGTGCTTGTATTGTTATTGTGTAGTGAATCCGAGAGGGTTCACAAAAGGGTTCCTCGGTTCTTCAAATCATGGACTATTTTGGTGTGTGTTAGTCTCTTCCTTGTCAATCTTGTATTATTTGTCTACCATTTAAATTAGCTTATAATATAAATAAAGGGCAATTTGATCTTTCCTTACTTCTTTTAACTCTTAATATAAATGGTTAGCTATTAGGGTGAACCACTAGTTTATGAAGATTGAATATTTGTGCCTCCCTTAAAAGCTTGGGAACCCTTTGTTTATTTTCAACACTCGTCCTAGGATTTGCAAGTAAGTTTACTACCTTCTTGAGGATTCTAATAGATTAGGTGCTTTTAGTTCCCAATTCAGGAGTGTTATGGTTAGTTACACTATTACTTCCTTTAATTGTTTGAATCTAATTGTGTATATCTTTCTTTAATTTTTATTATTAATTTCTATCTTGCTTCTATCTTCTTGTTTCACATCAACCTGGTGGCATGGAAGGACTCTTTCGAAACCATTTGGGAAAATAAGTTATGGGTTTTTATGGAGAAAATTTCACATGCAAAGCCTGTCTTAGATGAACTATTCGCTCTTAGAAGAGGACTGGTACTTTCTAAGGATCAAATCATTCCACCTCCTGTTATTAATACCGACTCTCTTGACGTAATTTATTTACTTAAGAATGACAATACGATATACACTAACATCACTACTGGGTACAAGTCTTTAATGTTACAATGGGGAATTACTGTTGACACATGTGCTCAAAGAGCAGAACAAGGTAACTGATGCCTTGGCAAAGGAAGAAGCACAACAACAACACCAGGAAACCCTAATGTTTTGTTAGTTCCCCCAACTTTTGTGGAAAGCATTCTAGAAACATATGCTAGGGAAATCATTTTGTTAGAAAAATTACCATTCCAGACAATATTTAGTTCAAACTATACTTTATTTGATACCTCAACGCCTCCAGTCCATGGACAGGGCTTAGGGGAGAACTATGTTTAAGTCTTAAGTTAATATATCTTGTTTTACTAAAAAAAATATCCCATTTTTGTAAATCATCCAGAGTAAGTCCTTATTTGTTTGAACTTATTGGAGTTCTGAATAGGTCTTAATCATAATCAAATCTTAATTTCATCAAGAGGTATTCTTGTGTTGGATAATACTCACCCCCATTATATCCACAATCACCAAGCACCACCACCAACCATCTCTGTCACCAGTAATATTGTCAATTGCCACCTACCTCCACCATTTACAACCAACCGCTACTATCAACTGCTACCACATCTACCACTTCTATTATTCTAATTATCTTCACCACCGTTGCCATCACTATCAATCACTACCAAACAATCTCTACTATCAACCAACTCATCTATCACAACTAGCACCATTGCTAACTACCACTACTACATCATCAACCTTCACTCATTCTTCGGCCACTAACACCATAATTATCACTGGTGTGTTACCACCTCTACCACCACTATCAACCATTACCTTCGCTATAGTCTATCTCTACTGACAACCATCTTCACTATTACAGCTAGCAACGTCTCCAACTACTACAGATACATTGTTTCCACCATGCAAATATTTTTCTGTCACCACGATCAATACCTCCAACTACTAACATCAACCAACTTCACATCACAACCGTCACCATTCTGACAGTCACTACAATACCAACAATCTCTACCATCACAACTATCAACACCAACATTTCTAGTTACTAACATCAATCAATACCACCACCACCACCATTACAAACCATCTTCACTATTACTAACAAACATAAATATTTCTTTTTTTTTTTAAATCAAATAATAATTTAAACTGTTTTAAATTAAATATTTTTTAATATGTACTTATTTTTTTATTTGAATTATATTTTTATTATATTTATAAATAAATAAATATTAATATATACATTCAAATTCTAGCTTCTCAATCTTTATAAAAACAAAAACAACCTAATACATACAAGAAGTGGTACATTATTCTCCCTCCCTCTATATATTTTTTTAAAAAATAATCATGACGTTTGACTAAAACAAATAGAAGAATAACCTCCAGACGACACCCTTGACCATTGAGTGTAGTATGTCATTCTTTCATCAAATGAGTAGCTAAAAAAATCAGTGAAAGCCAAGTGTGACATTGTTTATCAAGATTCAATAAGGGGTCTTTGAGATTCCACCGTAACCAGACACGTACATTCAACAAAACAACGCCAACTACCCACATAAAGCCGCAGCGTACCCCGCACCCCCACTAAGAACCAACCCCCTTTTTGATTAATTTTGCATTTAAGTTAACATCTTCTTCTTGGAAATTCCGAAAACAAAAAGCCCAAGAAAACCCCATCAACATATTATTACCAGAGCCTTGGTTTTTCATCAGGCTTTGGGGAATTCAGACATGGAGTTTTCGTGGAAGTTGTTCTTCATATCCTTTGTTTTTCTTGCTGTGGTTGTTCCTAAAGTCAAAGCGGATTCTGGGTCATCGTTAGATGATGAAGTTGAAGTGGTCAAATCGGATGTTCCCAGTTTTCAAGAATTGGAACATCTTAAGTCCAAGATCCAATCTTTAGGTTTGTTTTGTTTTCTCCTTTCCTTTCAGTTTGTTTGGCCTGTTTTGGCTTTACTCCAAGTTTAAGAAAGTTCTCTTCGGTTTGTTTGGCCTATTTTGACTTGGTATGGAGTCGAAGAAAGTTCTCAATTTGTATAACCTCTTTTGACTCAGAAGTCAAAGAATGATTGACACGAAGTTTAAGAAAGTATAAGAAAGACTTTTGAATCTTGTATTCTTAAATTAAATTAAAAATATGTGGAAGGTACTATAATGCCTTTTAGTGTTGTGTTATTAAACACGCTGTGTAAAGTTCAAATTAAAGAGTTGCTAATAACGGAAGGGTCGTTCTTTTCGAAACAGACTAAAAAGGAAAGTAGGCCAAACACATTAGAACTGAAGGAGTAATCGGTACTCTGAAGTTTGCATGTTTTGATTCTTGGGGAAGTATATTTTTTTTTTTTTTTTTAAATTTAAGTATTGGTTATGTGGTTGGAAGTGTAGATGTTTACCTTAAAGGAATTGTTTGGAGGTTAATTTGAGGGTGGACTTACTTACAGGTGTTTTTTTGAAAATTTGTTAGTAATGAGCTGGAATTATGATGAAAGTAGGGATCTTCAGTAAGACTAGCAACAATAACATACCCAGGGTAATCCGACAAGTGGGGTCAGGGAGGATAGAGTGTATGATAGAGCGTACAGAAGTGTATGCAGGCCTTACCCCTAACTTGAGAGGTAGAAAGGATGTATAATGTTCAAAACGGAGAGTAGAAATGAACCATTGCTTTTTCCTTCTTAATTGTATTGTGTATAACGTTCACAATGAATTACTTTTACCAATTAAAAGAACTTGTGAAATGAACTTTCAATATTTCAAGTTGAAGTCCAAATTCTTTTGAGAACTTGTGAAGCAAACTTCAAATTTCAAATGAAGTAACACTATTTTCAATTGAATTTGCTAAAGAAACACACGCCTTAGTTTTTCTATAGGAAGCTACAGACTCCAATTTGGTTGTTTTCTCCTAACTCCAAGATTTATGTTTGGTTCAGTCTCAGTAGAAGTGCTTCAATCCGAAGATGAACATAGTGAGTTGATAACTTTTAACATTTGAAGCACGCCGTGTATGTTATTGGGTCTATGAAAAAGGTCTCTTGTTGGTCTGCTTTTGAATAAATATCCACAGATAGGGAGATACAGTTTCAGAAACTGCCCAATTTTGGAGATAATCTTCAATTACACCTCTCTTTTGGGAACTGTTCATATCAGAGATCATATGCAAAGCAGCACACCTAATTTGGAATAAAGAGTTGCAACTAAGAATAACTTTCACATCCTTATAAAATATTTGAGACAAGATATAAATTTGGGAGGTGCCTATTCTGCAGTTGTCATACTTTGTAGTTTGCTATTGTCATTGGCGTTGATTAATGAGTTTTTTAAATTTCACATAGTTTTCCTTGTGTCGAGAGGTAATTCTGCTCCAGTGTGTTTTGGATTGGTGCTTGGGATGTAGGGTGCTCCCATTTGTTTTGTTTAAATTTTTGGATACCAAACATTAGTTATTAACCGTATCCCTTTCCTTCTAATGGGTTTTTTTTGTTAGAATCAAACGTTGAGGAGACTGTGCGAGCTCTTAAAGGAAAGGATGAGTTGATTTCTGACAAAGAGAACATAATAAAAGAAAAGTCAGAGAAGATTAAGTCATTGTCAACTGAGTTGGCCTCTCTACGGGTGAGTCTCTCATAAGTTGGCTTTTGTATGCTATTTTTAGTTTCATGAAAATGTTTTAGCGGTGTTGATGTAAGTCGTAGCCTCTTCGGTCGTATTGTTTTGTCTAGAAAAAGGGAACACTGGATTCTGAGGAGCAAGTTGGGAAGGCCCGTGCACAAGTTGATCAGCTTGAAAAGCAGGTTGAGAGATTAAAAGATGAAATTGAAACGAAGAATAAGGAGAGAAGAGACTTCGAAGCACATAAAGTTGAAACCGAGAAAAGAGTATCTGAGTTAAACTTGAAGGTTGACAAGGTGAGCGTTTGATCTGCTTTACTTTTTTTTATAAAATAATCAGTAGTTCATTTGCTTTTTTTTCTCTTTTCTATGTAAGTGTGTTATCTATGTCTTACGTAATCACTACATTAGTTAATCTTGCACATGAAATTTCACTATAAATGATTCAACAACAAAGGATAAATGAAATTTCATGTATTGCACTTTTAGATAGGATGTCTTTTACGCATTAAAGCAATGAAAGGGGAAAAAGGAAACTCTTATTAACTGGTGAGCGGCATTTGTTTTTCATTTTCTTAAACTTTTGATATCTGAGGATTACATTTTCTGATTATGAAGATATTGCGATCACATTCTTTTGCTTGTCCTTGTGATTGAGAGTTTGGAGCTGAGTAACTTAACAGAAGTATTTAAAGGCAGTTGGATATACATTATTCTGTTTCTTGCTCACAGATATTTCCCTGCGTACCATGCTAGAGTTAATATGATAGCTATCCAATTTGTTCAACCACTGCAACAAACAGAAGCACTAAAAATAAACAACTTCCAAATGCTGTTCCCACTGGATTTTTCTTATCAATTTATTCTGATTGTGAATCTCATAAGAAATAAGGACATATGGTTTAAAAAGTTAGCTGAAACGTAGAAAGGTGGCGGCGGCTGCAGAGCTCTGACTTTCATGAAAATATTCTTGAAGTTAGGTAGAATCTAAATCTTTTAGCAAGGAATGTGGGCGTCTTGTAAAAATATAGGTAATTAAAGAGTCAACATCATGATAAGTAGAAGTAAGTAAGCCTAACGTAGCATAGGATTAGAATAAGTTCCTCAGCAAGAACCTTCATGTACTCATTTTTAGAGCAGAACAAAGATGCTGCGGTTGCATTGCTGTAATTAATTTAGTCCAGATGTTTTTTAGAGTCTATTAAGTAGAATGTTGACTTCCTCGTGAGAACTGTGAATTACAGTGGAGGTAGGAAGTGTTATAATTTTGACAAAAGAATCTCAAGAGAGAAGTCAAATCAGCCAGATGGTCCTACAAATGGAGAGCAGAATGTTAGGAAAAGAAGAAAAATGATGGCATCGAATGACTGGAATTTTGAAAGACTTACAAATTGTTGTATTTATTTTTATTTGTCCTTTAAATGGCAGCCTCAGTTGTTTGCAATTACAATTCTTTATTTTGAGTCTCAAGTGTGTGGCAACGTGTTTGATGGGAACCAAATCTTGTCCTCTTGTATCTTGAGATGATGTTATGTGAGAATTCTACACAGGAGTAAGCGTGATGACTGTTTTCTTGAAGATACTGTGAAGCTCATGTGAAAATGGAGTATTTTTGGAATTTAAGTTGGCCTGTTTTCAGATATGCAGTTGATTTCATTCTGCTACTAAACAAACTTTAAATTCCCAGGACCTTGTGTATGTGTAGAAAGATCTTTTAGCTCATACTGCTGCTGGTCCTATAGTTTTGGTAGCTATGTGTAGTATTTCAACTAACCTTATGAATTTATTTTGTTTCTATTTGGTTTATGCAGCTCCAAAAGACAATTGACGAACAGAAGGAGAAACTGAAAAAGACTGAACGAGCTCTTAAACTTGCTGAGGTGCTCTTGATATTAGAGGACAGCTCAAAAGTTCTGAAGCTTGTGTTGTGAACAACAATTACTAAAGTCTCCCAATTTTGCTTTTCAGGAGGAAATGATTAGAGCAAGGTCTGAAGTCACTTCGAAGATGAAGGAGCTCATGGAGGTAAATGTTCCAGCTCCCTATATCTTATCATGTTAATTCAGGATTATGATTACTTTCGGTAGGACATTCCATATCAATTTTGCAGCTAGCAGCGTAATGTTGTGATTCATATTAGTGTTTCTATCTACCATTGTATCTTGGAGCCATTGGGCTTCCATCATATCGTGTTAAGAGTTTGATATACCGCTTTTTTGGGTTAGCTAGTTGTATCAGTTTATGTCTGAACTGGGGTTGTCAGTAATTTTATGGACAAATGGATGGTGGGTCAGTCTCTCTACCTCACCTCTGTGGTAGTGGTATGGACTGTGTACACCTTACCCTCCCTGGGCCTCCCACTTTGTGGGAATATACTGGGTATGATGTTGTTGCTGGATGGTGGGTCATTCTGGTACTAAGGGTAGTGTGATAGTGGTATTGTTGGTCTTTAGCCTGCGGAATTGTTGCTGGAGTTATTTTATTATTGATGGCTATAGGGGAAAAGAAATATGATGATAGATTTGGTCTAAACCATTTGTATTATAGAGGATGATGGTTGTCATGTAAGTGGGTGATATTGGCTGAAGTAAAGAATAATGGAAGGATGATAAAAATCATAATGACTTCAGGAAATAGGTTGTGGAGGAAGATATTCACAAGGAAAATTGTGGGTTGTTTTGGTGTTTGCAGGAATGTGGCTGCTGCAAATCGGGGTGGGCATTCGGTTTGTTTGGTTTGATTGTTTAATATCGGTTCAGTTTTTCGGTTTTTGGATTGACGAAAATGACAACCATAACTAAACCAAAATAAATTCGATTTTGGTTCGGTTATTTCGTTTTTTCTGTTGTGATGATTAAAGTAGTGAGTCTTTCTTTGTCATGATTGAAAATTTAAAATTGACGATTTTTTTAGAAAAATAATTTTTTCATTCTCAAATATAAATAACTCAACATGCAATAAATGAAATGAAATAACCATAAGTTTAACATAATACATAACTGTTATATATATATAATATCTATAATTTCGGTTTTTCGGTTTAATCGAATCTTTTTTTTGAAAAAACAAAAACCAAACCGTTTAACAGAATTTCTAAAATTTGATACCGAAACTGATCCGAAAAACCAAAAAATCGAAACAAAATTGAATTTCGGTTTGATTTTTCGATTTTTTCGATTTGAACCAAAATATGCTCAGCCCTAGCTGCAAATGGGTGGGTGGTGTTTTGTTTGGTGGTTGGCTATTTGCTACTTGTTCATGAAATGTACTTGATCCAAAAAAAAGAGAAATTCAGGGGAGAGGAAATGTAATCGGTATCCTGCATATATTTATCGACTGCATCTCCAAATTTCTGTAACTTGACCGCCCTTTATTTTAGGTGAGATAATCAAGTACAATCTTCTTTTATTTAAATCATTGATAGCTGGCAGAAATGTTTTTGGATTCTGTTGATTTATGGTTGACGTGCAACAAAAGTTGAAGTTTCTTGTATAGAATTGTATTATTAGTCATAAAGATCCCATACAAAGTAAAAAGTGGGATTGGTATTCACATATCGCCAACATGAGGAGAAAAGGGTGGTTTTGTAGTTTCCCTTCTGTTTTTCCCTCTTGCTCGGTTTATGGAGTTATGATGTGTGGAAGTTGTCTCTGGTTTGTGATGATGTATGTTGATATATTAGTGAACATTTTTTGATGAGAATCTGATTCATGTGGAGCCAGGTTATGCTTCACACACCATGCATAGCCTAGCAATAACTGGAAAAGGGATCAAAGTCATATTCTGCATCAATCATTTACTGTGTTGCCTTTAAGTCCAGCAATTTGCTGGCTTAGTTAAAAGAATAACAAAGAGTTGGAAAACCAAGAAATTTTGAAGGCGTGCTCAAAATTGATGCTTTGCAATATAGATGATGACCATTATATAAGTATTAACTTGTCTCTTTCCTTTTGCTAAAAATCCAGGTGCATGGGGCATGGCTTCCACGTTGGCTTGAAGTTCGTATGACTCACTACAAGGTATTTTGAGCAAAGATTATTACCAACCTTCTTGTAAATGGATTGCTGACTACCCTGTGAATTTTCAGTCTCTCTTGGAGAAGCATTGGCAGGAGCATGGAAAACCTGCTATGGACATAATGATACAGAAGGTACACGTCTTGTTTTGGTGGATTCTGTTAAACTATTGATTATTGAATGAATGTCTGTTTCGGTTACTATTCTATCCTGTTTACCCTTTTTCATTTGCTTCTTAGGCAGTTGAGAAGAAGGCCCAAGCTGAGGTATGGGCAGCACCACATATAGGGACGGTCAAAACAGTAAGTCAGCTTTGCATCATTCAACATTTGAATCTCTTGTTGCCATATTAAATTATATTAATCTGATGGTGGAAGTTGTGGAAGTCAGAAATGGGATGATGTCAAATACTTTGGAATGTCCCAAAATGGAAAAGATTGTCATATAAATTAAAAAAGATGGGAGTAGTTACTTCTTTTTGGGTTTACAACTTCTTCTTTCTCTGTTTCTCATCATTTTGTGTTATGCATTTAATATAAAGAGAAGTCACTACATTATGTGGGTACATATGATTAATTGACTGGTTGATGCCTAAACCTCTTTTCAAGGTTCATGGGCGGCTCAAACTCGTTAGTGGGCCTAAAGCCAAAAATGAATTGGAGGCCTTAACATTTTGAAAAACAATTAATATTTTTTATATTTAAAGTTTATTCTTTAAGAGGCAAAGTTAATGTATTTCTTACACAAGTATTTTGAGATGCAAAGTTTTTTTATATGATTTTTTTTTATATTTTTTTTATAAATAGTACTCCTTCCATATTAATTTGTATGTTTAGTCTTTATTTGACACGTAGTTTAAGAAAGTAAAGAAATCTTCGAATCTTGTATTTTAAATTTAAAATATATAGAATATATCAATATATTCTTTATTGTGAAAAAATAAAAATAAAAATTGAATTTTTTTTTTTGAAATGGACTAAAAAAAAGGATATACAATATTTCTTTTAAAAAGAATCATATAATAAATTTATTACTACTAAAAAAAGATGAGGCCCCTCAAATTGGAGGCCTTAGGCAGTTGCCTTATTTTCCAAGGCATAGAGCCGCCCCTGTCAAGGTTCAACAAATATGAATTTAGATAGAATTAGATTTATCTGGAAGTTCCTGTTGTTGCAGAATTAATGAAGAAGTAACGCAATATTGTTTCTTATTGTGAATTCTGATCTCAGCGTGCTGAGATAGTGGACAGAAAACCTTAATGGGTGTACATATAACCAGTATGTTATTACCTTAAAATCGTTCTGTTCATGGAGATACTTGAACAATAAAAATAAACTAATTTGAGATTTCCTGTTAACAAAGCTATAATGGTACCTTGCTAGGTAAAATGGTAAGAGTATCTTTATTTCTTCCCATGAGTTGAGCTCTTATCTGGTACATGACATAAAAAAATCACCTGATATCTGGAGGAGGAAAATCAAAAGTAAGTGGGACAAGCTAAAGAGTGGGGAGAAGATGACTTCCAGAATTGGAAAGACTATTAGTTTTTCAGGTGTAGATATAGTTATCTACTTCAAACATTCATTTACTCCTTAAAGCTAGTTTTTATGTTATATTTGAGATCAAGATATGGGATCTTAATAATTTTCTCGTCTGATCTACTCTCTGTAGAAATGGATGCCAGCTGTGAAGGAGCAGTGGGTGGTAATGACCACTAACCTCAAGCCACATGTGGAATTGGTGAAGACCAAAGGATTTGAGATTTATGAGACATGTAAAGGCGCCGTAACTCCACATATTGTCAAGGTTCAGGAACTAGCAGAACCTCACGTTCAGGTAAACATCCATTATCTGTTCATTTAAATGAGTAATAATTCCTGATATATCAAGAATAAGTACAATAAAAAATATAGTTTCCTGTTGTATGCATCAAATGTATATCTTCTATGGTTCTACCTATTTTTACGGTTTATTTGTGTGTGATGTGATGAAAGCATAACTTTTACAGGAACTTAAGAAATTGAGCAAGCCATACATTGATCAGGTTGCCGCTGCTACAAAACCCCATATTGAAAAAGTTCGTATTGCTGTAAAGCCATGTACAGATGTGGCAGTTCATCATTATGGAAAATTCCTTGAGTCTGCAACAGTTTACCATCATCAGGTGTGTGAAAATAAATTGATATCATTGTCCCTGAAATATTCAGATCTCACAGAGGTTTACTTGTGATTGAGATATGCAAGTCAGTTTCTTTCTTAGCTTTTCCAGTATTTTTACTACTGCATCAGTTTCTCATGTATTCAGGTTTCGATAATCCCGTAGAGGAGACCGAATGACTAGTTGATATCATAGGTTCTTCTGAAGCAGCAGTCCTAAGCAAGGTTGAGTTTTGTAATTATAGATAACAGTATAACACTGTCATGGTGCAGATCTAATATATACACATACATGTTACCAGTTTTTTCTTTTAGAAAGATAATCCCTTAGACCAAAAAAAATCCTGTACTCTTTAGTAATATTTTCCGTCTGTCTTCTTGCTGCCTTTCTATTCTTTTCCGGGAGAGATTCGTCTTTTTAGAATGATTTTGCTCAAGGTACTAAATTAGCCTAATTGACTTGGCGAAATGTCTTGCGGATCAATTGATGAAGAGTGCTGAGCTTCCAGCGTGTGTTCCCAACAATTTCCAGTTTCCAGCATTTGTGGTTTAGCGCTGTTACTAGGGAGTATCTGGTTGAGCTCTGCATTAAAAAATAGATCCTTCCCTTGGTATTGCCAAATGAAAGGGACAAACAGATCTTTATGCAATTAGACGCAAGGGATAAAGGTTCAGTGAGGACGAATTAGTCTATATTGTTCATCATGTCTTAATTCATTGACGGGAGGAAATAATGGTCATTTTTCTTCTGCTGGTTGGTTGGTTGGATTTGTCTTTTCTGCTGGTTGTGTTGGATTTGTCTTCTCATTACCTTCATAAGATGATAAAGAAGAACGGAAATGTGATATGGTTGTCTTAGAAGAGTAGCTTTTGAACTCTTGTCTGAAGAGGTAACTAAGTTATATTATGGTTGGGAAGAGTTGACAATGATATATTTCTCTCTCTGAGAGTCTTATGACCACGCTTCGTCGGAATTTTTTTTTCGAGTATATAGGTTAAATATAGATATTTATGGTTATATACATGTTGCACACCCTTGACAAGCTAGAGAAGCATAGTCCAGTGGTCAAGAGTGTGCATTTCCGCATCAACAACCCGGGTTCGAACCTTGGCAGGGACAGCAGTGCTTTATTTTCTTTTTTTTAAAACAGTTCTTTGCCCAAGGGAAAATATTAACACCCTTAACCAAAAGTCTGGTTCCGCCACTGTCTCTTACTATTTGAATGATCTGGTGGAAAAATCAGTGAAATAGCAAATGCCTTTGCTACTATGCAAATGTTGCTTATTGTATTTAAATTCTCTTGGTCCATTAATTCTAAATCAACGTTTCATGCCATCTGAAGCTGCAAGGTACAGTAGATGAAACACTGAAGAAACACAAGCTTACAAGACCTCTTGCAACGGAGGAGTTTGTCTGGTTTGCTGTATGTATCTGATTGTCATATTCTATGATCTGCCATCCTGTCCTTTTTATTCAATTTGATGACCTCATACTTAGAAATGTTTGTTAATCCTCTGTATAGGCTTCAGCAGTGTTGGCTTTGCCAGTTATAATTCTGTTCAAACTTTTGTCTGGCATTTTCAGGTTAGCACAGTTTACTCGGCCCCCGTATTTGAATTTTTTACAGTGATATGCATTCTATGGTGAGGTGTCTGCAGTTCTACTTAATTCTATAAGGCTCAGAATTGTGTGTATTTTATTTTTGTGACAGTACAAAGGCGAAGAAACCTACTCGACATAGTACTTCACACCATTCACGTCGCAAGTCCAAGAGGGCGCACACAGACAAGTAGGCAAGGTAGTACAATGGGTTCATCAGAGATCAAAGTGTTTTGCAGGTATCACGTTTAGTTATTTGCCTACTTTTGTTTACCTTTGCTAGATTAGATTATGGATGCATTGATGTCTTCAGCTGAATTAATGTGTTGCCTTATGACTAGGTGGATCAGATTCAGTGTTAGCTTTTCAGATTAAGGGTTAATGGTATTAGTACCATGTGTTTAAATTAGATTTGCCTCTCTAAGAAATGTTCTTTAGTTTCGTGGCGTATGCACAATTGCTTATTGTTCTTTGTGTGCTGCTATAAGGTGTCTCTTGCAAAAGCAATACTCCATTTAGGACTCGTTTGGTAGAGTGTCTAAGATAATACTGAATATGTTAGTATTAGTAATACTGGGATTAGTTGTGCAGGGATTAGTAATACTGGGATTATTTTTTATGCAGTGTTTGGTTTGATGCATTGAAAGTAATATGTATTGTTATATTTTAAAAAGAATATTGTTTGTTTACAAAAATACCCTCGACATATTATAACTTTGTGTATTTTTTTTGCAAAAGTTTATTATTCTTTTTTTAGAATAAAAAAAGTTAACAATATAACTAATTATTTACTTTAGAATTTTAAGA
>NW_025826626.1:0-1527 GCF_002878395.1 Capsicum annuum | reverse complement strand
TCTTCTAGTTGTCTTTTTTCTATTTCAAGTTAATTTCTGTAATTAACCTCTTCATATATCCAATTTTGCCTTTCTCTATTTTTTTTTAATATATTCTAACATTTATTTATTCTGAATAGTATCCATCTGAATCTAAGTAATATTGATGTTCATAATATATGTGTAAGTTTTCTATACTGTTTAATAATTCTTCCTCTTCATAATCTTGTAATTTTTTCCATATTATTTTCTTTATGTCTATAATTTCTATACTTCTAAGTATATATAAAACAAGTATTTTAATATCATCTGTCATTTAAGTTCGATTAAATTGTTTTTCATAATGTTTTCTAGTTGTTTGTTTTAGTCTAAGTAATTCTTGCATATTTTCATTAAGAAATTCTATATATTTTATATCGTTAGTTTCCATGTATTTGTCTAAATTTGTTTTCATTTGTTTTTCTACTAATTGTACATTTTTAATATCTTTTTTCCAAAATTCTAGATATACATAGTTTATCATAGTTGATGTGTATATAAGTATTTATAAGAGTAATTAGGTAAGTGTGGTATGTAATTTATTCTAGCTATATAATCTTTACCGAATATTTTTTCTAATATGATTTTCCTTATATCTATTATTCCTATATCCTTAATCACATACAAAATTGGTAGATAAATTTAAAATACTTATTTTGTATGTGATTAAGGATATAGGAATAATAGATATAAGGAAAATTATATTAGAAAAAATATTCGGTAAAGATTATATAGTTAGAATAAATCACATACCACACTTACCTAATTACTCTTATAAATACCTATATACACATTAACTATGATAAACTACGTATATCTAGAATTTTGGAAAAAAGATATGAAAAATATACAATTAGTAGAAAAACAAATGAAAACAAATTTAGACAAATACATGGAAACTAATGATATAAAATATATAGAATTCCTTAATGAAAATATGCAAGAATTACTTAGACTAAAACAAACAACTAGAAAATATTATGAAAAACAATTTAATCGAACTTAAATGACAGATGATATTAAAATACTTGTTTTATATACACTTAGAAATATAGAAATTATAGACATAAAGAAAATAATATGGAAAAAATTACAAGATTATGAAGAGGAAGAATTATTAAACAGTATAGGAACTTACACATATATTATGAACATCAATATTACTTAGATTCAGATGGATACTATTCAGAATAAATAAATGTTAGAATATATAAAACAAAATTAGAGAAAGGCAAAATTGGATATATGAAGAAGTTAATTACAGAAATCAACTTGAAATAGAAAAAAGACAACTAGAAGAAAAATTATTTAAAATAAAATCAACCTTAGAAAAAGAAGATACAGATAATGATTTATTTAATACATACGAAAAATTATTTAATACAGATGGAAATTACCTATACATGAACAATAAATTCTAGTTAATCAGATAAAGAACATAAACCTACGCATTGAATATAGCAAAGTTAGAATAAAATACTACACAGAAATTTTAGCAATTTCTGTGTA
>NW_025826625.1:0-2862 GCF_002878395.1 Capsicum annuum | reverse complement strand
GGGATGGCTAGACGGAGGGAAGGGTTGGGGAAGGGGGTATTTTTTTATTTCTTGTTAAAATTTATTATTTTTTAATTTTTAAAAATATTTTTAATTTAAAAAGATGGAGGGAAAAAAGGCCTCCTTTTTAATTTTAATATTATTTTAATATACAAATAATGCTCTCACTCGCTCAAACGCACGTGACCACACGCGCCATATCCTACTCAGCAATTTTAATGCCACGTAGATTTGATCAACAGTCAAAGAGCTTAAAATATTAAATTTTATTGAATTGAAGGGTTCAGTTGACAACTATGTAAGTAGAAGTATCCACATTACAAAACGAATATAGTACAAGGGTCCATCGAACCATTTTGCCTTAGTTTCAATATATAGCACTACACCCATATTATATTAGTTGTCTCCTTTTACTAAAAATAATTATTTTATTTTATTTATTTAAATTTTAAAATCAAGAGAAGTTTATTGTGTTTTTTACAATATTATTCTTATCATAAAATGATTATGTAAAGTGTATTTAATTCAATTTATATTTTCTCAATACATAACAGGGTTACTTTAGTAAAATAAACCCCTATTAAATATTTTCTTAAGGTGAGTACCAAGTCATAAGAGTCGGAGGAAGTAATATAAAGTATCTATCATATTACTTGACATATTTGTTAAGAAATTTTGTCTTCAAAATAATTAAAATATTTAAATAATCAAAAAATAATTGGATATATTTTTTCAACTTTATCCTTAATAATTTAATGAAAGAGTAATTAACTATATTTAATGTGAATTTAATAAAGTTATATTAGTCAATTTATATTCTTATTAAAAGTTGTATAAAAAAACATGCCAAAAAATATGAGAAACTAACTTCGCACAAAAAAAAAAACTAAACGTGCTAATTATCCCAAAAAATAATGTAAACCGTATTTGTATTTTTCTATAAAATGGAGCAAATAGATAATCATCGTAACGATGGAAAATAATTGCTAACTTTATTTTGAAAAAAAGCACTGTAAAATACAAATAACTCAACATTTATTAAATTTTAAATTAATAAAAATAATAAGTAGTAACTAATAACTAATTTTAACTAATTTGTCCTAAAATTAACAAATGACATTGTTATAGGCTGACACTTAGCAACTTTTAGAGCGAGACTTTCTTGCTATTTACTCCCTCCATTTCGTTTTAGTTGACCCTCTTTCTAAATATATTTGTTTCAATTTAGTTGTCCATTTGATGAAATCAAGAGGATTTTATTATATTCTTCCAATACCACCCTCAACATTAAATGATTAAATAAAGTGTATTACTCAAATTCATATTTTCAATGCATAATTAATAAGGTTATTTTAGTAAAATAAGCCTCTATTAAATAATTTTTTAAGGGGTGTGCCAAGTCAATAAGGGCTAACTAAAATGAAACGGAGTGAATAGTATATATATATAGATTTTAAAATCAAGAGAAGTTTATTGTGTTTTTTACAATATTATCCTTATCATAAAATGATTATGTAAAGTGTATTTAATTAAATTTATATTTTTTCAATATATAACAGGGTTACTTTAGTAAAATAAACCTCTATTAAATATTTTCTTAAGGTGAATGTCAAGTCAATAAGAGTCAATTAAAACAAAACGGAGGAAGTAATATAAAATATCTATCATATTACTTGACATATTTGTTAAGAAATTTTGTCTTCAAAATAATTGAAATATTTAAATAATCAAAAGATAATTGGATATATTTTTTCAACTTTACACTTAATAATTTAATGAAAGAGTAATTAACTATATTTAATGTGAATTTAATAAAGTGATGTTAATCAATTTATATTCTTATTAAAAGTTGTATAAAAAAACATGCCAAAAAATATGAGAAACTAACTTCGGACAAAAATTGGAACAATTCCATGCTACATGACCCACGAAAATGATACTACGACTTATTATAGATGCTTGTGATTTTATCAAATTTGAGGTTGTTGTTATTACAATAAACTTGGAAACTAACAAGTCAAGTTGCTTTATGTTTTATGGTTAAGTTCAATCAATTATACAATTTATACGTCAAATCAAGGAAAATTATTTGGGTGGAGTTAGTGTTTTGAGACTTTTTCTTCCAAGATGATAACTCTTGAGAGACTTTTTCATTATAATTATTTCCCACAACTGCAACTGCAAGATTGGCCTATCCAACCACCTTTTCCATTGTATTTACTTCCATGAGTAGTGACTCAGCTAGACTTGTTGTGATTTACTCAAATATAGAACTATACCTGCACAAGTTCATCAATAGCCAATACAATTAACTGAATTTTTTTAGCCTTCAAGATGGTTCCCAGAATATTTTATTTCTTGTCTTTCTTATTTATATTCGCAGTTACTTTTGCTTCCACCGAGGAAGCAGCTGCTCTCCTCAAATGGAAAGCAACTTTCCTAAAACAGAACAGTAATTCCTTACTTGCTTCATGGACACCAAGTACTGATGCATGCAGGGGTTGGTATGGAGTTCAATGCTTTAATAGTAGGGTAAAAATGGTGAATATTGCAAATGCTAGTGTCATTGGTACACTCCATGATTTTCCATTTTCATCTCTCTCATTTCTTGAACATGTTGATCTTAGCATGAACCACCTCTCTGGCACCATCCTACCCGAACTAGGAAAGCTCACTAATCTTGTCTATCTTAACTTGTCAATCAATACGATTTCAGGCAATATCCCACCTCAAATTGGGAAGATGAATTCACTTGAGGTTTTAGCCTTACAAAGTAATAATCTTACTGGTCCAATTCCTATAACGCTAGGTGACTTAACCGAGCTCAAAAGTCTACACCTTTATTCTAACCAACTTTCCGGT
>NW_025826624.1:0-4339 GCF_002878395.1 Capsicum annuum | reverse complement strand
TGTAAAAGAATCCCCGCAGATGGGTACGACTGTACTACCTAAACCGTACCCTAACATACAAGTGGTTCCCACCACTCGTACCCTAGGCAGCACTTACACCCCAACACTGTCCAATACACAACCACCAAGACCAACTCATACCCCAATATATGATCAGTACCTTTAACCCATACCCATAACAAAATTATGAGGTGTTGGACACTGTCCAACAATGTGTTGAACTATACCACTCGTACCCTATCCTCATAACCCATGGTGAGCCACTCGTACTTTGATCCAAGTTAAGTTACCAAATTAAGATTAAGTGAAGGATCAACCAATTGACCCATAACCAACCATACGACCCGTACCCACCAAATCGTAACCACACTAGAAACTCACCAATCAAACACTGACCAACATACAAGATGGGTCACCTGACCCGTACCCTAACCATATAGCTCTTATGGTGAGTCGTATGATTAATAAAATACTTAACACCCAAGAAATTTCCAAGGATAAGAACCCAGGGTATTTTAATTCTCCCTTACTTTGATCATTCATCCTCGAATAATGGACAATAAAGTACAAGCCCGATTTAAACCCCCACACCACTTTTTTGACCTTTAACTAAGTTAGGAAACAAAGATTCGATGAACACATAGCTTCCGTATAAATCCTCGGAGTAGCAAATAGGAACAAATACTTAGACTTCATGTCCTCTTTCGTATCCCAAGTAGCTTCTTCAATCTTGTGGTTTCTCTATAGAACCTTAGCTTAACATATATCCTTGGTTTGCACTCGACGAACCTGCCATTCCAAGATCTCAACCTAGACCTCCTCATAAGATAAAGAATCTAAATACGAATATCTCTAATAGATATGATTTATTATGGATCACCCATACACTTTCTTTACATAGAAGCATAAAATACTGGATAAATGAAGCTCAAACTAGAAGGAAACTCCAAATCATATACAACCTTATCAACCCTTCGCAAAACCAAGTAAGGAGCCACATACCGGGGACTGAGCTCCTCCTTATTATCAAATTTCATCACTTTCTTTAAGAAAGACACCTCTAAGAATACCCTATCCCGAACCTCAAACTCTAATTCTCTTTTTCTTATATCTATATAGGAATTTTGGCTACTTTGGGTAGTCCAAAGCCTCTCCTGAATCACCTTCATCTTTTCTATTGCTTGGTGAACCAAATTCGGGCCAAGCATCTCCACCTCACCAACCTCAAACCATCTAATAGGATACCTATACCTCCTACCATACAAGGCCTCTAAACAAACTCTATAAGAGGTAAATGCTTAACCAAACTACCACCATAGTCAATCACACATACAAGAAGAATATCCTCTAATGTCTGAATAGTTCTTTCTACCTGTCTATCCAATTGCGGGTGAAAATAAGTACTAAGATTCGACTTAGTCCCCAACCTTTTGTGAAATGACCACCAAAAGTAAGATGTAAACTATGTTCTATGATTAGAGATGGTACAGACAGACACCCAATACAGCTTCATAATCTTATGAAGATACAACCTCACATAATCCTCAATAAAAAAATTAGTCTCACTAGCAAAAAATGAGCAGACTTTGTCATCCTATCCACGATGGCCAAATCAAATCAAACTAATTTTGAGACCTAGGAAGACTGATAACAAAATCCATGCACCTAGCCACAAAATTAGCCATATCCCTTTTCATACCAATCCACCAATACATCTCATTAAGGTCATGATATATCTTAATCAAGCCAGGATAAACAATATAACATAATTCATGCACTCAGCCAAGATCATTTCTCACAAACCATCGATGTTGGGAACGTATAACCTCTCTTGGTATTGCAAGGTACCATCACCTATAATCTCGATGGCCATTACCTTCTTCCCACCAACATCACCCTTGATCCTTTTTAGATAGGATCTAACATTTGTTTCTCCTTTATTTTAGCACCAACAGGCGACTACTTCATCTCTTGAAAGAACACACCAACATCCTCAGAGTTTGAAACACCTAAGAATATGGCCTTGAAATTTTTTTATTTTTGAGCAAGTTGGCCAAGGTACGATTGGACAACCCACTCGTACCCTTTGTATACGACTCATATCCACTTATCCCTCCTCTATCGTACCCTAAGCAGCCTATGAGAATAACATTCTGTCCTCTATTTGACTTAGATTTCCCTTACTTATACACAAGGTTATGAGTTGTACCTAAGTGTGTTCGATAGAGCATGGTTCTTAGAGAAAAGTGGACTGTTGTTGATACAGATCTTGGATATGGTTAGGGTGTGAGTCATACCCTATAGATACAACTCAATAGTGGGTAGTCGTACCCTTAGCAGTATGTGTTACCTAGGTGGAGATTAGGGTATGAGTTAGGTTACCACTCATACCTTAGGGTACAATTCCCTTATGAGTCGCAGGAGGGAGTTATACCCCTGGATGGGGTTATTTTCCAACTCTTAAATAAGGGCCCTGTGGTCATTTCCCTTACCTAAAACCCTAAGTCCCTTCACTATATAAGGCATTGCAACCTCCTACGTGTTTATTTACAAGACTCAAACACTCCAAAATACTCTAAAAGCTTCTTGAAGTAAGATTGGAGGCTAGGGGTTGGCGGATACTCATCTAGTGGCAAGAAGGAGTCAAGGTTCTTGGTGTATCATCTTGTTTAAGGCATGTAACTCTTCCTCTTGTTAAATAACTCTAAAACCCATATATTTCACGCTTTGATTAGCAAGAGTACATGGTGGTTTTGATTTCAAATGAAAAGGGTTTTGTTGCCTAATGATGATTAATGTTGATTCTCACTTAGACTTGTGTTTATCCATGTTATTAATGATGATTTGCATATGGTATGCTTGTTGTATATTGTTTAACATGAGGGTCTTGAGTATCTCTAATCTTGATGATTTCTATCATGAAAATAGACTCGTTAAAAGAATGCACACAAGGTGTTTGTGAAAATGTCTTAATGAATTGTCTAGTCATATTTGGTGATGTTTTGAATTAGGGAAACACCCCAATAAAAATCAATAATTGCTAAATGATATGGTAAGGGTATTATAAGTCTCGTATTAGGTAATTTATGACATTGTTAGGTTAATGACTAATAAGGGGTAGAAGCCCCTAAACATGAAAATGAACTTGATGTATGTGTTGAGCCTAAATATGGTGAACACAGTGTTAGCTTGATAATAAAATGTGAATGGTTATGTGAGTCTTAATGACCGTAAATATAATTAAATGAAGATTTGAATCAAGGAAGTTAGTCCATTAAAGTTATTAGTGATTAAATGGTTTTGTGAAGGTCAAATGTATATCTATGAAATTGGTTTAGTGAACATGAATGGGTCATAATAATGACTAAATGAATGTGAAAACTTGATAAATGGTTCATAAAACCCTTGTTGGCCATGTGTTAAGTTACAATGATTGTTAATGCTTAGTAGATGACTGATAAGAACCTTGTTAAATGATGTAATGAATTAGTTTATGGTTTTAAATTATGTGATGGTCCCAAGAGTATGAATGGTTGATAATTGCTGCTGTGATAATGTTGTTAGCTATGTAATTGATTAAATTATGACCATGTTAGTTTGATGGCTAATAAAGGGGTTTAATTTTCCAAGTTTGAACTTGAAATTGTGTGGAATCTAAAGTGTGGTATGAAAATGCTAATGAAGAATGAATGAGTTAGTAAGGGTCACGATGACCGCTGATTGAATTGAATGATAATTTGAATTGTGGCATTGGCCTATTAAAGTTCTGAATCGATGAATATTTCCATCAAGACCTTAGGGTCCCATATGGGTATTTATTACCATGAGTTGGATTGTATGATGAATTGAGTTAGGGCATTACCCCATTGAAATAGTTGAGCAATGAAGGCTCCCATGAGGACCATGTAGTCATGTATGGTGATTGAAATGGCTTATGGCTAGAGTCCTTTGCCTTATGTAATGACTTATGGTTGAAGCCCCTTGTCTAATGACTTGTGGTTAAAGTCCCTTATCTAATGACTTGTGATTGAAGTCCCTCATCTAATGACTTATGGTTGAAGTCCCTCGTCTAATAGCTTGTGGTTGAAGTCCCTCGTCTAATAGCTTATGGTTGGAGTCCCTTGCTTGAAGAGATATCTTGAGGTTAAAATACCTCGCCTTATGAAACAACATATGATTAAAGTTCCATGAGTGATCGAATGTGAGAGCATGTGATTATAATTCCATGACTAATTGAATGTGTAATCATGTGATTAGAGTTCCATGCCTAGTTGAATGTGTAATCATGTGGTAGAGTCCTATACCTAATGAATTGGTTAAATTATTTTAGTTGGTTTGG
>NW_025826623.1:0-1486 GCF_002878395.1 Capsicum annuum | reverse complement strand
AATTTATACATTTTTATACATATCTTTTACATGTTTTTATAACAATATATTTTATTTATATAGTTAATATACATATACTTTTACATAGTTTTAAACATTTATATTTTTTCAAAAGAATTATTTTACACTTAATACACATACACTTTTACATTATTTTAAATATTTATACCTCTTCCCTCATTGATAAGTTTAGTCTAGCTGGGTACCATGTTTGTGGATCCTGAAGGGTGCCTAACCCCTTCCCATCGGAATAATTTGAACTCTTATCTAGAGTCTCAATAGATTTTCGCAGACTAAAACATTAGCTATACGCATTGACAAATAAATATGTTTCCTTCCTTTAAAAACTAGGTGGCAACTCTGTAAAAATTTTCAATTCTTTTAGGGTCTATAATGTTACGTTTTGTTTAACCTTGGCGAAAACAGAGCATGACAGTGAGAAAGTGGGAGGGCAAACAATTATTTTATCACCTTGAGCACCAACTAAACCTTTGAGCTCCGCAAGCGTAGTGAAATTATGCAACTCCAGCCCAATCAAGTCTGCCATGGACCTGATACAACCTTGAACCCGTGCAATACAAATAGCTTTTGGAGCTTCCTTTCCCTGTATTGTCATTTTCAATGCACTAGCCTTCTCAGTTATTTTCTTTCGGAAAGAGAAATCACTTCCTATTGCAGCATACCATACATTACTCTTTGGAGCTTGGTGAACAAAAATGAGTTGAGCTAATAATTGTTACAGGAATTGGAATAATTTGGGAAGGCATATAATATGTAGAGGTGCAATTGGTTGTAGCTCTCTCGACGTAGCTCCTTGGGAACTGTCATCAAACACACGATTCACATCAGAGTATGTATCATCCACTTTTGATTTCCTCACTACCAACTCATATCTTTGTTGTCCGGGATCCCACACTTGAGTCACAGAATTAGCATTCGCAATAAAGTCAAACGTACTAGTAGAGCCCAGCAATATTAGTAGCTTCGTGTTCAATGTATTGTCAGTGAGAGCCTTGAGCTTGGAACTTATACCCGGACCCCATACACAGAGATTCATTGCAGCTCCATGAACATCGACACTCTTTGAACAGATTCGTCGAGCACCCTAGTCGATTGAATATTGTCCAAATAACCTATAAGGATAGCAGCAGAAGACGTTTCTTCCACTTCTTCAGTGAAAACTTTGGTAGACATTTCATCGAACATACTGTGTACATCCATTTTGCTTTTGCATTCAGATTGCATATCAAATTTCTGAGGCAAAACTGGGTCATTTTTACTTCTCCCTTGTGTATAAACATGTGTAGGGCATGAAGAAAGTACATCTGTCTCAGTGAAGCCCCATGAAACAGCCTCAAAAAGACTGGAGTACCCAGTCATGGAGGGCATCTGATTAGCCAAGTGATTTTCCAGTGATTCGAGATGTAGTTTAGGAAAGCGAAGCAACACTTTTGCAGTAAAATGTTCCCAATCAACCAATTGCTTG
>NW_025826622.1:0-1529 GCF_002878395.1 Capsicum annuum | reverse complement strand
ATTCAATATATATGTACTACTTTAAGTAAAACATATACTACAATATATGTATATACTACAGTATATATAGTTATATACTAATTTATAAAACATATATGCATGTATACATTAAATATACACGTCTATAGAAGATATATACACAAATATACGCACTATTCAATATATATGTACTACTTTAAGTAAAACATATACTACAATATATGTATATACTACAATATATAAATAGTTATATACTAATTTATAAAACATATACGCATGTATACATTAAATATGCACATCTATAGAAGATATATAAACCAATATACGCACCATTCAATATATATGTACTACTCTAAGTAAAAAATATGCTACAATATATGTATATACTACAATATATAAATAGTTATTTACTAATTTATAAAACATATACGCATGTATACATTAAATAGGCACGTCTATAGAAGATATATACACAAATATACGCACCATTCAATATATATGTACTACATTAAGTAAAATATATAGTACAATATATGTATATACTACAATATATATATAGTTATATACTAAATTATAAAACATATACGCAGGTATACATTAAATATGCACGTATATAAAAGATATATACACAAATATACACAACATTCAATATATATGTACTACTTTGAGTAAAACATATACTACAATATGTGTATATACTACAATATATATATAGTTATATACTAATTTATAAAATATATACGCATGTATACATTAAATATGCACGTCTATAGAAGATATATACACAAATATACACACCATTCAATATATATGGACTACTTTAAGTAAAATATATAGTACAATATACGTATATACAACAATTATATATATAGTTATATACTAATTTATAAAATCTATACGCATGTATTCATTAAATATGCACGTCTATAGAAGATATATACACAAATATACGCACCATTCAATATTTATGTACTATTTTAAGTAAAACTTATACTATAATATATGTATATACTACAATATATATATAGTTATATACTAATTTATCAAACATATATGCATGTATACATTAAATATACACGTCTATAGAAGATGTATACACAAATATACGCACCATTCAATATATATGTACTATTTTAAGTAAAACATATACTACAATATATGTATATACTACAATATGTATATAGTTATATACTAATTTATAAAACATATACGCATGTATACATTAAATATGCACATCTATAGAAGATATATAAACCAATATACGCACCATTCAATATATATGTACTACTTTAAGTAAAACATATACTACAATATATGTATATACTACAATATAGAAATAGTTATATACTAATTTATAAAACATATACGCATGTATACATTAAATATGCACGTCTATAGAAGATATATACATAAATATACGCACCGTTCAATATATAAGTACTACTTTAAGTAAAACATATACTACAATATATGTATACACTACAATATATATATAGTTATATACTAATTTATAAAATATATACGCATGTATACATTAAATATGCACGTCT
>NW_025826621.1:0-2469 GCF_002878395.1 Capsicum annuum | reverse complement strand
AATTTTAGATATTATGAATTATTGACTATGTTGATTTGTTATATTTTTAATATAATTTTTATATATGAAAATTTTATCATAATAATTTTAAAGAATCTATATTTAAATTCGTAGTGAAAAATATCTATTTTTACGCTGAGCCCCTACACATATATAGATGAAGAAAGGAAGAGTAAAGAGCCTTTTTGAATGGGCTTGTTTTAAGCGCTTTTAAGTTAAAATAGTTTTAAAATATTCTTGTAATGTTTCATTAGAATAAAAAAGTTCTTCTAAGTTCTTTATTTTAAACTCAAAAGACAAAAATAAATCAAAAGCCAAGAGTTAGAATTTCTAACTTATAATGTTTGGCTTATAAGGCAAAAACTATTAGTCTATCCAAACATGCTCTGATTATTTCTATCTATAAAATAAAATTTTACTATATAAATTATTCTACAAATATAAAATTATAGATCTAATTTGTACATTTCATTTAAGATATTTTCCTTTTACTTTATATAAAAAGGTAATAATGTTTGAGAAATTAAATACTTTTTCTATCATAATTTTTTAATTTTAGATATTATGAATTATTGACTATGTTGATTTGTTATATTTTTCATATAAATTATATATATCAAAATTTTATCATAATAATTTTGAAGAATCTATATTTAAATTCGTAGTAAAAAATATCTATTACCCTAAGCCCCTTCACATATATAGATGAAGAAGGGAGAGTAAAAAACCTTTTTGAATGGGCTTACTTTAAGAACTTTTAAGTCAAAATAGTTTTTAAATAATTTTTGTTGTGTTTCATTAAAATAAAAAAGTTTTTCTAAGCACTTTATTTTCAGCTCAAAAGACAAAAATAAATCAAAAGTTAAGAGTTAGAATTTCTAACTTATAATATTTGATTTATAAGCCAAAAGCTATTATTCTATCCAAACATGCTCTAATTATTTCTATTTAGAAAGTAAAATTTTACCATATAAATGCATAAAATATAAAACTAAAATGCTTAAAAAGCATAAAAATTGAAGATAGTATACTTTAAAGTAAGGAGGATTAGAGAAAAGAGAAATCACAATATACATACCCCTAAGTAATATTTGTCAAGAGGTAGTGGATCGAGATTTCAATTCAAATTAAAATTTGTTATGTTAAAAACATATTTATGAAATTCAATAAGAAACAAATTATAAGATCTTATATGCCTAAAGAAGTTCACGAAAAATAGCTACTATTAGGTCTTACGCCATTGTTACCCAACTTGTGGTTTATCCAGTTCTCCCTTTCTGATGTACATCAAAGTGATGCTACTTTAAGACGGCCTTTCATAAGAAGTCAAGCTAAGGACCTTCAAGCATATCAAACTTTATGGATGAATATGGAATCTTTAGAAGGCTCCATTATGGATGACTTGAAGATATTTAATATACTAAGTGTGTCTACCATTTAAATTAGCTTTTAATGTAAATGAAGGAAAATTTGGTATTTTCTTACTTCTTTTAACCCTTAGTATAAATAGTTAGGTATTAGGGTTGAACCACTAGTTTTAGAATATTGAATATTTGTGCCTCCTTTGAGAGCTTAAAAACCCGTTGTTGATTTTTCAACAATTGTCGTAAGATTTGCAAGTAAGGTTGCTACCTTCTTGAGGATTCTAATAGATTAGGTACTTTTTGATTCCCAATTAAGGGGTGTTTTGGTTAGTTTCACCATTACATCTTTTGATTGTTTGAATCTAATTGTGTCTATTTTTTTTATTTTCTATCTTTAATTTCTATCTTGCTTCTATAATCTTATTTCACATCAAATTGGTATCAGAGCCTGGATTAGATTTATTTTCACAAACCTAAGTCCTGGGGTTTTGATATTTTAAAAAAAATAAAAAAAATAAAAATTGATTGAATGTTGTTTGATATTTTTTCTTGAGTCACATGTTGTTGTTTCCTAGTTGAAAAAAAAATCAAAAAAATACATGATCAAAAATAATAATTGAAAGTCATGTTGAAGAATAAACTTGAAAATGGGTTTTGTTGATTTGGTGTTTGGTTGAAGAATTTGTTGTTTAGAAGTTGTTGGTAAAGTTGTGGGGAAGGTATATCTCAAATTTGTGCTAATTTGTTTGGGTATTGAAGAGGATGGATTTGAGAATTATAAAATAGTTCAAATCTTTCAAATTTGTTTCTTATTTTCTTGTTAATTCTAGCTAGTTTGCTTTGAGTATTAATTCATACTTAATGTTAAACTAGATTGTGTTCGATTAATTTATTCATGTCAATTTTTTTTGTGTTTTTTTTCTTTTATTTTATTGTATGCTTATTTGTTTCCTTGTCCTTTAGTTTTAATTGTCCATTTTTGATTACATAAACTCCACTCCATCTCGAAGAAGTGGTACTACTTGTGAATTATTTAACAGTGTTGACTCTCAACCTTGGGTTATTCAAGAGTGGTAACAAGCAAGAGAGAGGTGAGTTCATTTGA
>NW_025826620.1:0-2518 GCF_002878395.1 Capsicum annuum | reverse complement strand
AGTATTAATTCAGTTTAGTTTATTAAAGGGGTCCACAAATTTAGAATAGCGGCTTAAATCTAAGGGGGAGATGATAGAACAAGGAACCAAGTCAGGCTCTCATATTCTAGTAGTGATGCCAGTGTGTTGTAGAACATCAGTAGGGGAGAAAGATGCCCAACCCATTATCATCTCAGTGCGAATTGTTGTACTTCAGTTATCACGACATGTACTCAAGCCTTACAAGTCAGCTCTATGATCATAGCTCATCTTCATGCACTTTCTCTAGAATCATGTACGCTTTCAGTTCAGAGTACGAGGAGTTCCCGTTCACTCAGCAGTATAAATCTATTCCATGAATTTATGAACTCCAAACTCAGGTCACGCAGCTCATGACTCATGTACATGGTTTACAGTATGCTCAGTTCCCATAACTCATGATGCACTCTTAGTGGTGAGCGAAACTCAGATTATGTCATGTACGTCCTCAGATTAGATCTCTTTAATGAATTCATGCCTTTGATACTCTATTCCTCAGGCCTCAGTTAAGTGTCACGTTATGCATAGTATTCTTTCATGCTTTAGGTCCTCATGTTCTAACCTTTCAGTGACCTCTCCTTATGTTAAGGTAGTGGCGATGAAAAATTGATGATCAATGGTTTAGATGGGAGAGAGTAGATGTTTCCTGTTGAGGAAAGATTGTTGTATGCTTGTTTTATGCAAGGCTACAAAGTTGAAGGAAGATTGAGGTAAAGCTTTTGGTGTAGATCATGGTTGGTTGAGAATTCTATGCGTGTTTTATTGGGTATAGTGCATGGGAGTTGTTATTGACAAGAGATATTTGAGAATGTGGAAGAATTTCTAGGTGGGTTGGTTGCCTGGAAATTCATATGTGAATAATAGGCTTGAATGTCACGTCTGTATATACGTGGATAAATGCATTGTTGTCGTGGTAAGGAGTATTATTCTTGAGATGAGAGATGCGAAAGCGCATAGGGTATTGAATCCGTGGTTTACACTAGTATTATGGTGTTATTTGTGGTACCGAGTGACTTTGAGTAGGCTTGAACATGGTGAGAGAATTTAGTTCAGCTCAGACTTAGGCCTATAGTCCATGTATGATTATAGAGTTGCAGCCATGTTGCGATTCCTTATGCAGATATCTTATTCAAATCATGAGCTCCTGGTCATACGATGACATCTTTTACCATAGTGCCATGGCTCCCCATCTCCAACAAATGACGTAAGGATCCGATAAAACCAAAAATCTGCTAAGAAAGTTGATCCTCCGTTACCCCAAAATAAAAAAGGTCATCGTGTTGTTTTTGGTATGTAAAGATGTGTTGTCAGGTCCTCCATTTTACTTTCCCACTAAATCTGTGCTCGAGAAATAGTTGTCGATACACCAACTATTAATGTTGTATTATTGAATCGTGGAGGTTCATTTAGTACTATTATGTACATCCTAATCCTAGTATCTTCCAAATAACTCTCTGAAGAAACATGCAATTTGCTTGCGCAAAGCTTTGGCTGTTCAAGCGATAAAAACAGAAGTTGTCGTCATGCGCTGAAGGGAAGCCCAGCTCGGGGTACTAAGCTCCTGCTATGTGAGTGGTTCGAGAAAGGGCTGGACCGTAGGATCTATTGTACGCAGTCTTATCCTATTTTACAGTAACATTTTGGTGAAGATCTAAAGGAAAAACAACGATGGTGACAGACAACAGAAACAAGCAACTACATGAATAAGGCTAATACTATGACTGAAACGGTGCACTAGACTACCACCGAGCTTAATTCTATTTTAAAGCAAACCAACGCTCAACTACGTACTAACCTTCTATCCTAATCTATGACCTCCATACGCTCTTATATAAAGTCATGTCCTCGGTAAGCTGATGTTGGTCATTTCATGTCTAGTCACCTCTCTCCAATACATCTTCGGCCTAAATCTACCTCTCCTCGTATCCACTAAATCCATCCTCTCACATATGCTCACTAGGCCATTTGCATATCTCCTCTTCACATGCTCAAACCAAAATACGAAGCTTTTAAGCCGGCATTTATTATGAATTATGAATCTAGCTGCATTTCGTAGAAACTTTGGTCTATAAACAAACATTGCCATAGAATTGATGCGTTCTGTAGAACCAGTGGAGATGCGTACAAGCTGACCCGAACACCACGATTATCCAAGAAAAAAAATACTAATGATATTAAATGACAGGAAGTGTAGAATACTAGAATCTACCTTTGTTCATATGTTAAGTTGAGAATAAAGGCACTCTTAATGCAAAAGATGCCAGACTTGGTATCGAAGTAAAGCTATAAAAACTTGTAGCTTTTTGCAGATACTGATTGAAGAGCAAGATCTTACTGTAGATTCGTAATTTTCATTCTCGGTATATATATGCCTAAATTGTCCAACTGATCTTATCATCAATCAGCATATACATATATATATATATATATCAAATGTCGATTCATGAGGCTAATGCTCCCAACAGTAGAGCAGCCGAAATGGTTAAATGGTTACATTCTA
>NW_025826619.1:0-3113 GCF_002878395.1 Capsicum annuum | reverse complement strand
TTGGACTCCATGGGTGGAAGGAATCCATGGATGAACATCTAACATACCTGACTTAATGAATTTGAGAGGATTGATGGCAAAATTTCTTGAGATTTGATCTTGTATTTGAGAGCTAGGATTTTAATAGAGAGAAATTTGATGAACAATTAGCATATTTTGCTTAATTTCAAGATTAATATTCTATTTACATGATTTGGGGGCTTGATGAAAGACAACGTTGCCCTTGGGATTTAAAATACCGCAACTAGAATTCCTATTAAGGCCTCACCATGATGCGGTGAGTGGGTCATCACGATACCCATCATGATACGGTGGAATTGTGGTGGCTCTCTGGATCGTGACAATTGTTGTTTTGGGATTTACCGCTATGCAGAGCAACTGCAGTGACCCTCTGGAAATTGACAAATGCCGAAATAGCCTTCATAGCAACACAATGACATGCTCAACGCTATACTCACTGCGACGCGTCCTAATTGCGATGAGCTACTATTTTGCCAATTCGAATATGTCTAATCCCCATTTGAAAATCCCAAAACTTACCCGAAACAAGCTATTTTCCAACTTATAAATGTTACAAATACGTACTAAGGGTTGGACTAAGCTAGAAAAGTTCAGGGCATTACAATATCTCCCTCTTGGGAACATTCATCCCCAAATAAGACTAATAAAGCTGAGATGCTGAAACTGAGGCTATATCTTGCCTGCATAACTGAAACATGACTAAACTGATATATAAATGCAAGAATTATCAAATAAATGGTTATATAAAGCTGAAACTTGGAGTGAAAAGAGATGATATGAGGAAACTAGTTACCTTGAACTAAATCTGCAGTGAAAAGATGAGGGTGCTTGGTCTGCATATCTACTTCTGCTTCCCAAGTTGCTCCCTCAATGGATTGATTCTGCCAAAGAACTTTTACCAAGGGAACTTCTTTGTTCCTTAGTCTACAAACTTGATGATCAAGAATTTCAACTGGAACTTCCTCATAGGAAAAGTTGTTCTGGACATTCACATTTTCTAAGGGGACAACTACCGCTGGGTCACCAATACACTTTTTCAACAATGAAACATGGAACACTGGGTGCACTAAAGCTAGATCTGAAGGTAATTCAAGCTCATATGCTACCTTTTCGAAATGATTGAGAATTCTAAAAGGACCGACATATCAGGGACTAAGTTTCCCTTTCTTGCCGAACCTCTACACTCCCTTCGTGGGAGACATTTTCAAGTACACAAAATCACCGACCTCGAACTAGAGATCCTTTCTCCTCACATCTGTATACAATTTTTTTCAGCTCTGGGCTGCCCTAAGCCTTTCTCTGATCAACTGAAATTTCTCAAATGCATCAAACACCAAGTCAGGCCAAACTACTACGGCCTCACCCACTTCAAACCAACTAATCAGAGATCTACATCTCCTACCATAAAGAGCCTCAAAGAGAGCCAGTTAAATACTGGGATGATAGCTATTATTATATACGAATTCAATCAAGGGAAAGTGGTCATCCTAACTACTCTTAAAATCAACAACGCAGGCTCTTAACATGTCTTTCAGAGTCTGAATGGTCCATTCTGCTTGACCATCTGTAAGGTTATACTGAGGTGGACTTGGGTGCCAAGGCCCTTTTAGAATGCCTTCCAGAAGTGAAAGGTAAACTGGGTACCTCTATCTGAGATAATAGATAAGAAAACACCATGCAACCTAACTAACTCTCTAAGATAGAGTTTGGCATAGTCCTTGGCTGAAGAAGAGGTATGGACTAGAAAGAAATAGGCTGATTTGGTCATCCTGTCTATGATAACCCAAATAGAATCATGCTGATGACGGGTACGAGGCTAACCTATCACAAAGTCCATGTTCACTTCCTCCCACTTCCAAGTAGGAATACTGAACTCCTGCATGGAACCACTAGGTTTCTGGTGCTCAATCTTAACCTGCTGGCATGTAGAGCACTTAGCTACAAACTCTGTAATGTCCCTCTTCATTTCACTCCACCAATAGATCTCCCACAAATCACCGTACATCTTAGTGGCCTCAAGATAAATCAAGTAACGAGCACCATGAACTTTTGCAAGAATTCGTTGCCTCAAATCATCTACACCAGGCACACTTAGTCGACCCTGACAACGCAGTACACCATTTCCCCCTTGGGAGAAAACCTCCACTTTCTGATCTCTGACTAATTCTTTCAACTTAACTAGATTGAGATCTCTATCCTATTTTTCCTTCGATTCAAAAACTAGAGATGATTCTGAACTACTCTGCACCCATATACTACCTTCTGCTGAGTCGACTAAGCAGACACCTAGTCAAGAAAGCTGATGAAATTCCTAAGCTAACTTCTTCTTACCATCCTCAACATGAGCAACACTACCCATAGACAATCTACTGTGCGCATCAGCTACTACATTGGCCTTGCCCGAATGATACAAAACACTCATGTCATAATCTTTCAATAAATCTAACTACCTCCTCTGATGCAAATTCATACCTTTCTAAGAGAACTCATACCGCTAACTTTTATGATCTATGAACACATCAACATGCACCCCATACAAATAGTGCCTCCAAATCTTTAAGGCAAACACTACAGATGTTAGCTCAAGATTATGGGTAAGGTAATTCTTCTCATGAGGCTTAAGCTGTCCAGAGGCATAGGCTATGACAGTACCTCTCTACATGAGGATACAACCCAAACCTACTTTGGATACATCATAGTACACAACAAACCCATCTAAACTATTTGGCAAAGTAAGAATAGGGGCTGAGGTAAGTCGAGTCTTCATCTCCTGAAAAATCTTCCCGCAGGAATCTGACCACTAAAACTTAACCTTCTTCTACGTCAATCTGGACATAGGGGATGCAATAGATGAAAACCCTTCAACAAACCAATGGTAATAGCCAGTCAAACCTAAAAAACTCCTAATGCCTGATGGAGAAATAGGTCTGGGCCAGTTTCTCACCGTTTTGATCTTTTGAGGATCAAATCTAATGCCATCATCGAAAATGATATGACCGAGGAAAGCTACTGATCTTAGCTAGAATTCATACTTACTGAATTTAACGATCAACTGATGAGCCCTAAGAGTCTGCAATACTATTTAGAGATGG
>NW_025826618.1:0-1363 GCF_002878395.1 Capsicum annuum | reverse complement strand
GGAGTCCAACGTCTTAACTATGTTGAGGAGAGTTGTTCCATACCTTGCCTTTGATATATAATCTTAACTTGAGTGATCACTGAGCTGAGCCCAATTGGGTAAGGGAGACACTCTCTTGCGAGTCTCCCTTTAACCTGTGGTGGAACGTTGTTTCTGAGAAATAGGGTGCGCTAAACTCATATTTTTCATGGTGCAAAATACTACTCCTAAAACATATAGTGTTCATACTTTATGAAATTCACCTTGAAATAAGCATATATGTTTATAAATCTGAAAACCAATCATACTTCTATTACTAAATCATGCTCTTGAATAACTGTGTGAATTTCATATCATGTCTGAGATCATAAGATCAAAACTGAAATCTTAAACATGTTGTGATAAACTATAATATAAAATATCAAGTCTGAATTGCTTGTAAATTGACTTATTCATGTTGAAAATCATGTACATTTACCAACTCATGAAACTTCATGTCAAAATTCGAAACCTATCTCATAATATCAGTCATGTAAGTAAAAACATGAGTAAATATAAATTCTTGTGGTAAACAAACTTTCAAAAGCATGAAGAATGGACATGAACCGTAGCCATCAAATCATTAAAACTCATGTAAAAACTGAGTTTATGGGAACATGGATAGAGGTAATCCTTGTTCAAACCCAACATACCTGAACTTAATGAATTCCTTTGAGGAAACTGGAATGGGAACCTTGGAAGCTTGATTTTGGAGAAGAAATCCTTTTCGAGTACACTTAAGATATTGGGAGAAAAGGAATGGTGTAATTTAAGTTGGGAATAAAAACTCGTTTAATATCAGTTGTAGGATTAATAGGAGGTAAAAGATCAAATTACCCTTGAAAAAATGAAGGAAAAACTAAAATAGTTTCACTGTGACCTTAGGCGTAGCATGCCCTTATCGTGCCATGCCAAGGGCACGGCACGCACTTAAAAAAGAAACCAGCCAGTGTGGTACATCCTTATCGTGCTAGGCCACTAATTTTCACATCAGGATGCATCCGTGGCACACTTTAATCACAAATCCTAACTAATTTGGGATCCCGAAATGCCCCAAAATATATTTTAAAAATCTGAAACACTTCCTAATGGAGCTGTTAACATTTCTTATCATTATTCAACTCAGTATAGCCTTAAAATGCATAATATCAATCGAAATAAAATCATCAATATTTTGGGGTCTAACATTATCTTCCTCTTGAGACCATTCGTCCTCGAATGATTGTTAGAAAAAAGAAAAATCTATCTTGGGATGAATGATGGATTGAATGAAGAAAGATCTATCTTATGGGTCAGTTAGGCTAAGGTATGAAGCTTATCTTGCTTTGCGACTGAACTACTCACC
>NW_025826617.1:0-1332 GCF_002878395.1 Capsicum annuum | reverse complement strand
TTTTTAGGAAGATTATACATAGCAGATACAAATAACAGTGTGATAAGATACTTAGACCTGAACAAGTCAGAAGCTGAAGTTGTTACTCTGGAGTTGAAAGGAGTGCAGCCTCCGGTTAGATCCAAATCTTTGAAGCGCCTTAGACGGCGATCTGGAGCTGACACACAGACTTTCGTAGTAAATGGTGGTTCATCCAATGAGGGTACATTGAACTTAAGAATCTCTGTACCTGAAGGATACCATTTCTCAAAGGTTTTCTTTCTCACTTTTCTGGACAAATTGATAAAGAAAGTAGGAATAGTATTTTCCTACCCTTGGATTTATCACCTCAATATGTGCCTTTGTTTATTTGTCTCATAGGCTATTCTGCTTTCTACCAAATGCAGGAAGCACAGAGTAAATTTAGCATAGATGTTGATCCAGATAATGCTGCTGAGGTTGATCCCTTGGAGGGAAACCTCAGCCCAGAAGGTTCTGCAGTAGTGCACTTCAGAAGAACTTCTGCTTCATCATCCACTGGCAGAGTTTATTGCAAGGTAAGATTATCCGTAGAATATTTTTTAAGTTTCACTTTAGTTTAGTCAAGTTTTATGGCTTTGCATTTGCTTCCTTAAGCCATGCACGTGTATGTTCAGCTAATTAATAAAGCGAGGACTATGTCAGGCAATATTTCGAGCAAATAAGCATCAGTTGCTTCAGTTTTGCCCATATGGAAATTTGACCTCTGGTACATGTGCTTTGGAATTGATATTGGCTTGATATTGATACATGTGCTTTCAAGTAGCAGTTTGTTAGTAGCATCTCATGATAAGCATAATGCATGTCTAGGGGTAAGGTGTATCGGAAACAGCCTCTCTACCCCCACAAAGGTAGCGGTATGTTGTTGTTGCACATGAACCTATTGAAGGCTGTGGAACCGGCCCAAACTCACCTCTTTAGCCTGATAAGAATGCCCATCGCTTTCCTAGTTATAACCGTTACATTTTCCCCTAATACAAAACTTATAAAATCAATTTCAGGTATATTATTGCAAAGAGGATGAGGTCTGCTTGTACCAGTCATTGACCTTTCAAGTACCATTTCAAGAGGTAAATCCAGATTCTGCCCCTGCCATGATCACACTTCCTTTTGATGTGAAGCCAAAAACATCCCCAGCTAGCTTACAGATTCCGTCCAGGTGATTCATCGTGAGAGTACATATTACTTAATCATGATTACGCGATAAACAAATGTATAAAAGACACAGATCTCATCATCCTACAAAATCATCCTTATTAAAATATCTGAAGGAGTTGATGATATTTAGTAGTAGTCTAATAGTAATAGATGTCA
>NW_025826616.1:0-4464 GCF_002878395.1 Capsicum annuum | reverse complement strand
CATAGCTCATGGATAATAATATAAGATATAAAACCATATTTCCAATTCATGGTAAAACATGTAAAATCTCATGTCAATGTAATTCAACAAAAATACCGGGCACAAGATCGAAAGTATAATCTTGTTCAAAGCCCCACATACCTAAAAATAGAAGATGAATATGAACTTCCGACTTCGGAACTTTATTCATGAAAATAAAGGCTGCTTCTAGAAGCCCTTAACATGATCAACTCGAATCCCAAATTAATTTGAAATTTCTACGGTTCAATCAAGAGACATAGAAGGATGAAATTTGGAGTAGTAGGGTTGGGGTTTGAGCCTTAGGAAATTTTGGAGAAGAATAAGCTATTGAATGCTCTTAATGGACTTAAATCCATGGTTTACCCGGATGGATTGGAGTGGGAATGACGAAAATACCCTTAAAAATCAAATAATGTCAAATTTGTCCTTTGTTAGATTGTTTTGATAGGCTTAAGTAGATCGATCATAACTTTTTGCTTCGATGGCCAAATTGTATGAAACCAATTTCATTGGAAAGAGGACTTTCAGAGATTTCTGTTGATATATAGTAGCATACCCAGATCATTATGTAAAAGGAGTTATGACCGTTTGAAATTCGCCTGGCCTCAGTATTTTTTTCCTGCATATTTACTGTTCACCACTATTCACGGTTAGATCGGAATGATCACAACTCATCGCTCGAATGTCCATTTTGGATGATCCACATATAGTTGGAAAGCTTATTCGATGATCTACGCGATGGCGGGTTGTATATCCAGAAATTCCACACAAAAAAATTATTAATAACGATAAAGAACAAAATTCAACACATTTTCGTCCGAGATCTTAACGAATTTTTTTTCGGGGCATCACACTAGCAAACTCTCTTTTTTAATTAATTTTTTTGTGAACTCTCTATTATATTGTGTATATATATCCCAAAACCATTCTAGACTACCTCTATTTATAGGAGAGCAAGTCTTCCATGTAATGAATATAAGAATGAATAGGGGTAGTAAAGATGGAATATCAATGACTTAGAGGTTACAAAAGTTATATGCGTTACAAGTCATAAAGTGTAGGATAATTGAGGAATAATGATAGAAATTACATGAAACTTCTGTCCATATTCTACCATTACAAGCCAAGAATTAAATGCATTATCTTAGAAAGAAGCATGCACTCCATTGTCATTTAGTCAGTTAGAGTTAAGGCTATATGTAAAAGAAGAAACGTTAAATTCGAAAAAATAACTCAATGCACTTGAATGACTTAATATCTCTAACTGTCCATGCATCATCCAAAAAAGAGTTATTGAAAGGATTAACATGAAATAAATTAATATTATAATATAAATATTAAAAGGCTTAATAACCATCAGTCCCCCACTCATTTTAATATTAATAAAAGAGTCCACTAGTTGAAGGAAGACTACCATGCATAATGAAGGTGTGCTCTGCATTGAACCTCTACTTAGTAAAACAGTTATTTTTACTCTAGAGTCGTAGTGGTCTCAAACTTGAATTATGATTGCTTAAGGAAAATAAAAAAGTTACTGCTTACACATAATAGTCAAGGTGTTGACGTGATCTTTATAGACAGCACGTTACGGCCTTGTGCTATCTCAATTTTTATGAGTGTTATTAGAGAATGAGCTTAATTCTCATAGGAAACGACCTACCTCCACACCCACATAGGTGAAATCCGTCAAGAGTGCTCCTGTGATTTAGCATCCCACTTATATGAGCTACAGATTTTTTTCATTAAGAGTTTTTTAAACTCAACCTCACCGTCGTTACAGGTTAATGTACTCACACCATAGGGAGGGATAAAAAAATAGTGCATTTTTCACAAGAAGTCATCATGTGATTCATTTTTCCCATTAAACCTAGTTATAGGATCTCTAGTCCCCAAGTTGAGTTTTCTCACATATGACTCAAGATTCAATAGGCTTCAATCCTATCCCCCTCGATGTGCTCTAGACCTTTTCTCTTGCTAAGGACTTAGTCAACGGATCTGCAAGATTATCACAAGATTTGACATGATCAATATTAATGGTACCATTTGTCAAATATGATCTCACATTACTGTGTTTTCTCCGTATAGGTCTAAATTTACCGTTGTAATAACGGTTTTGAAGTCTACCAATTGCAGCGGTGCTATTACAATGAATTAAAATAGGAGGAATTGGTTTTTCAAAATAAGGTATTTGAAGTAATAAATCTCTCAACCAATTCGCTTCCTCATTAGCTGAAGCTAAAACAATTAGTTCAGCTTCCATGATAGAGTTACCAATAATTGTTTGCTTTTTAGACTTCCAACAAATAGCACCACCACCCAAAGTAAAAACATAACCAGTAGTGGAAAAGGAATCACCTGATAAGGTATTTCAATCCGCATCACAAAAGCCTTCAAGTATAGCAGGATATTTTTTATAAAACAAACCACAATTTTTCGTTCCAATTAAATATCTCATTACTGTCGTTATAGCATGCCAATGTTCACTACCTCGCTTGCTAGTAAACTTGCTAAGTACTTCTACTGCATATGCAATATCAGGCCTAGTGCAATCAGTCACATATCTCAAACTTCCAATTATGCTAGCATATTCCTTTTGTTTTATTACATCATTTTCACTTTCAACGAAAAATAAGTGAATACTAGAATCAAAAGGAGTAACAACATGCTTGGAATCAAGGAAATTATATTTTTTTCAATATTTTCTCAACATAATGTGTCTGGTCAAGGAAAATTCCATCACATGTTTTAGTAATTTTTATTCCTAGAATATAATTTGCCTTACCAAGATCTTTCATATCAAAATGAATTCTAAGAATATTTTTAGTTTCACCAATAACATTCATGTTAGAGCCAAAGATCAATAAATCATCAACAAATAGATAAATAATAATATGCGAATTATTTCAAGACTTATGATATATGCACTTATCACACTCATTTGTTTTTAACCGATTATCAATCATGAAGGAATCAAACTTTTTATGCCATTGCTTTGGTACCTGTTTCAAGCCATATAGGGATTTATTAAGTTTACACACTTTGCTTTCTTGACCATCCTCAACAAAACACTCAGGTTGTTCCATGTAAATCTCATCATTTAGATCTCTATTTAAAAAAGCAGTTTTTACATCCATTTGATGAATTTGTAAATAAAAAATTGCTGCAATAGCAACTAAAAGTCTAATGGATGTAATTTTAGTTACCGGTGAAAACGTATCAAAAAATTCTAGGCTTTCTAGCTTTGTATTTATCAACAGATCCATCCAGTTTTAAATTTTTACGTAAGATCCATTTACATCCAATTATTTTACAATCCGGTGATAAATCAACTAGCTTTCAAGTTTTATTAGAAATTAGTGATTCCATTTCATCATTTACAGCCTCTTAACAAAAAATAACATCATGTGAAGACAAAGCTTCTTTTAAAGTGATAGTGTAACGCCCCAAAATATCATCCCGAGATGCCATACAGTGCCCAAGACTACACGTAGCCTCAAGCTAACCCTTTAAGTCAAAACACTACCCTTGGGTTCCAACACAACAACATACATGCTACGCTAAGGATATATATATATATATAAGTACATATCATATCACATCGCACATGGCACAAAATATCGTTAGACTGGACATATATGGAATGTCTATACACAAACCAACCCAACAATACACTAGTCTGACACAGCCTCTATACAGCAAAATCAATGAGCCATTGGGACAAACCCCCAACTGACTCAACAGACCAAAGGGATCACAAAACAACAACACCAAAACTAGCAACTTGGTCCTCGAACCACGAGGACTCACCACTGAAGGAACGTAGATGCGGCACTCGGATATCACTGTTGCGGCTGCAGCTGAGTACCTGAACCTACATCATGGTAAGAATGTAGCCCATAGAGAAATATGTGGGTCAGCACAAGATACGTACTGAGTATGTGGGGGCGCATGCAAAATATAAATAATATCATATATTTATAAAAACGTACATATAGACCATAATGACACACCTGGATTGAGTGACATTGAATCATGCAACTCATAACATCTTAGATAGGAAATGTAGGAGAAAAACCTCATAAATCATTATAGATCATCATAGACAACTTGACTTACCACATCAAAACTCGGAGTGACTCGGTATTTCAATAAACATGACTCTTATGGACAGGGGAGTTTCCTATAATCGAAAACCCCACGTGATCAACGTGGAATACCAACGTTTGAAACCTCCGTTGGCAGGAGCATCATACTCTTTGCCAGGGAGTACGACCTTAAAACTGCAATAATCACAATCGGGCTCTCTGGCCAATAATATCATCATCAAACAACCCTCCGGTGGTACATAGGTTTGGGGAAATACCAAATTTCTCTCTCGGTGCTAAGTACTACTCCCCGACAAGCTCAGAACGCATTAGGAATCCACAAATTGATATGATTTGA
>NW_025826615.1:0-3473 GCF_002878395.1 Capsicum annuum | reverse complement strand
GCATCATAAGCTATCCTATAACTAGGATATTCATTGTAAGTCATGTACTCAAGTATGAATCACAGGATAGGAGATTTCATACATAGGAATACTTATGCACTTCCTAGCTTAGAAACATGCGGGGTATTACACTAGCCCAATTTATTGGCTAGTGAATGGGGATTTTATAGCAATAATAAACCTGACTGATACAATCAGCAGAACACCAGTCATAACAGCTGAAGTAAAGGACTTTGCTGATTGGGTATATAGTATGACATTTACAGAATTGCCTTGGAGGGAAAGCCATTTTAGCTAGTCTAATAAGCAACATGTTGGAGCTAGAGTGTAAAGAAGAATTGACTGTACTTTAGGAAATACTCAATAGATGATGCACTATGGCCATATAATTATAGAATATGGAGAACCATTCAGATACAATCACTCACCAATGATGTTCTCTCTTGACACTCAACTGGATTAAAGCAAGGTTTCATTTAAGTTTTTCAATGCATGGGCAAGTCATGAAATGTTCTTGCCTTTAGTAGAAGAGAGGTGGAAGAATCACTTAACAAACTGAAAAATGAAAAACGTCTGGGATAAATTTGAACTACTGAAAAGCCAATTCAAAAACTGAATATTATTGTATAAAGGGATAACAGTTAAGCTTGGAGAAATCAGACAAACAATCTCCTACATTCCGAAATAGCTTTAACAAAACTACTCCATATCTCTTGCTACTGAAGAAAAGGAGAAGCTGGATTAACTAGAAAAATGAGCTCTAATAGAGAAGAATATTTTGAGGCAAAAGGCAAGTGTTAGTTGGATGAAACTGGAAGATTCTAATAGTAAATACTTCTCAGCTATAATAAGGGAAAAAGGATAGTACAAACTAATCTCTAAGCTTACAACACTATTAGGCCAGCAGTTATGTGATTCAACAACACTCAAGCTACAAATTGCTTAATTCTACCAATCTCTGTTGGGTTTAACAACCACATTTTTATCAGCAGACAAGTAAATATTGATTAGAGGTCCTATACTAAACCATATAAAATAAATGTTGTGTATAGAGGTTACTGACCAAGATATTGGGATGTCTTTTATTCAATTAGAGATGACAAATCCCCAGGTATTGATGTATATAATGATACTTTCTTTGAGAAAGCATGGAAAGTAATAAAGGGTGAGGTATGTAAGGTAATACAATATTTTTCAATCATAACAGGATGTATAATGCCATCAACTGTACCTCTACTACCTTGTTGCCAAAGGTTCCTAACCCTAACACTACTAAGATAATGTAGGCCAATACCCTATTGCACAGTACTTTATAAGATCATATCCAAAAGTTTATCTGCTAGGGTGAAGAGTATTTGCAGTACTCATTAGTGAAAATCAAATAGGGTTCATTCCAGGAAGGAGGCTAGCAGACAACATCATTTTGGCACATGATCTGATCAAACACTATAATAGAAAACACTTATCTCCAAGGTATATATTGAAGGTGGATTTGTAAAAAGTATATGACTCGTTTGAGTGGGTCTACGTAGGGTAGATATTAATAGGTTTGTGATTTCTACAAATTTCATCACTTACGTCATGATTTTTATTAAAACAGTGAGCAACTCCATCAGTATCAATGGTGAAACTAAAAACATTCAATGATGAAAAAAATTAAGATTAGGTGACCCCATATCACCCTATCTCTTTGTAATTGCCATGGAGTATTTCAGCAAGAGCCTTTGAACCTTAATAGAGAAAAAATAGTACAAATTTCACCCTATGTGCCACAAACTTAAACTAACTAATCTTTTTGTTGTAGATGACTTACTTTTTTTTCTAGGGGAGATGAATAATCTATGTCGTCTTTGTTTGAGTTTACCAAATTCTCAAGAGTATCAGGCTTACAGGAAAATCTATATAAGATAAGGCTATATTTTGGTGGTTTAGCAGGTCTAATTAGTGAAAAATCACTCATTTTCTGGGCATTGAAGAAGAATTTCTTCCATTCAAGTATTTGGAAGTACCCTTAGCCACAAAGAAACTATCAATCCTTTAGACAAACTCTCATCCAGAAGATAGTGGCAAGGATAACCTCATGGACAACAAAAATATTATCATATGCTGGCAAACTACAATTGATCAAATTAGTAGTGTTTGGATTCCAATCATATTGGTATCAATTATTTATCATACCAGCCAAAGTCGTAAAGGTTATTAAAGCCTATTGCCATAGTTATTTGTGGTCAGGGTCAAACAATATTACCAAGAGAGCTCTTATATCATGGAGTACTCATGTTCCGGCTTTTGACAAAACATTTTAGGCCTTTTTCTTAGGATAATTGTGTGTTTTTAAGAAACTATTATTGTATTTAACATTGGACTTTAGTGTTTTCAGGACAAGAACTAAGCGTGAAGAATAACTTCAAATAACTGGGCAAAACATGGGAAAAATGACCTGTGATGACTTTGGTGATGGACTGTCGATCATGCGATGGACCGTCAGCCTAATCGTCACCCAGAAGCAGAAGGTGGTGTCAGTGGAAGTCCTGTGACGGTTCAAGCGATGGATCGTCGACTCTGTGATGAACCGTCGCTTGACTCGTCACCATGAAGCAGAATGCAGTATCACTGGAAGTCTTGCAACGGTCCAAGAGATGGACCGTTGACCTTGCGATGACCCGTCACCCGACCCGTTAAGTATGACGTGGCAATTTTGAGTTTAAATTTTAAAACCCCTTTCCCGGAATTGCATAAATACTAAGTATTAGATTTTATTTTGCAACTTTTGACAGTAGTATCATACTTTCTCCTCTATTGATAGCATTGTAACACTTTTCTTTGGGATTTGATGCTAGAACTTGAGAACTGATTATTATTTCCTCATTTTCTATTAAAGATTAAGAAGAACAATATTGTAACTTTTGTAAGAACTCTCTTAAAGCTATTTATGAACATCAATATGTCTTTAATATCTTATATGGAGATGAGTGGCTAAACTCCCATAACTAAGGTTATGGGAGCCTTGATGTAGAGAGCTGTTTGGGGTTGTAAATCCATTTAATTCCTAATGTCTATCTAAATTGCATGAATCTCTCTTTATTATAATGACATATCTTGGTTGCAGACTTGAGAAGTGAGCCCATGAACACTCCTTGTCTGAACAAGAAAGTGGATCTTGGGAAAAAAGGTGATTCATATGAAATCCATAGATTTACCCTTTGGGTTAAGGGTTAATGCCCTAACGGGATCAACCCTCATAAGAAATTTATTAAATAATACATAAATCTTTAAGTTAGAAAGAATAAAGGATGAAATACCCATTAGGTTGAGAAACAAGTGGGTAATCCTTAGAATTCAATATTTCTTGCAATTGAAATTAGAAGTTAGAAATCAAACACAAATTCACAACCCTAGCTGTTTGAACATCTTAGTGAGCATAACTCTAGTTAACTCTTTCTCATTGAAATTATACTTGCATTAACTCTCAT
>NW_025826614.1:0-1178 GCF_002878395.1 Capsicum annuum | reverse complement strand
ATGATAAAAATATATTTATATGTAAGCTTTCAGTAAAATTGAGATTTGTAATCTTAAAAGTAAGATACTATAATACTCCATTCATTTCTGTTTATTTGCTCCATTTGAGTTGTGCTTATATTCCTAAACATTTGCTCCTTTAATCTTTCAATAATAGTTTGAACAAAATCTTCCTATTATGCCCCTGTTTAATAAATGTAATCATTATTGATTTGGAAAGAGGTATAAAATTTAAATAAGGGTATATTAGTGAAATTACTTTTAATTTTATAGGAGTAAGAGATTTATTAAGGTGTGTGTCTAACCCAAATATAGCAAATAAAAAGGAATGAAGAGAGCATGATATAATAGATAAATTAACTTGCATGTAAAATTTCTTTAAACTAACATTAAATAACATATACTTTTTAAATTTCTTTAATAAAATTTTAACTCCACTGGTATTAATTTGATTTGTGCTCTATTTTTTATAGATAATTTTCAACTATCAATAATGTATCTTTAGTATTTTTATATTATTTCATTATGAAAATGAATATATTATATATTTATATGGATAAAAACAATCTCGTATCTCTTTAATATAAATACACTATTTGCTTTATTTATATGGCATAATAGGTAAGAAGATTATATTTTAAGAAAATATTGCTTTATAGAAAATGCTAATATATTGACACTTATAATTTTAATTTATCCTATGGTATAATTTTCAAATAAAATTGAAAACCAAAAACACTAAAATTAGTTATTTAATTCAAAAAAGTATGTTTGGTCTGATGTTAAAATAAGCAATGAAGCATATTTTATTTAATTTTAATTAGGACAATTTAAATAAGTTTTAAGATAGTGTTTAATTTTATAAAAATAAAAATATAGTTTTTTTAAAAGTATGATATTTATTATAATTTTCTATCGTATTTATTTAAAATATTAATTTAATTTTTTTCATAAACTAATTGAATACCGATAGATAAATTTAAAACTGTAATGGTGGGCTTGTAAAATGGGCCCTTCATTATCTAGTTTATATAGAAATGTGAGTTGGAGGAAAACTAAGGACATAAATGTCATTTCACATTTAAATGGTACAATCATTAGTCAATATATCAATAGTCATATCAACAAAGAGTTACATTAGCCATTGTTTTTCTAGCTTGTGTGTACATTTTCTCAGT
>NW_025826613.1:0-3690 GCF_002878395.1 Capsicum annuum | reverse complement strand
TATATCCCACTTTTACCTATATGCATTATGATTTTTTATATTGTCCTTATAATCATATGTATTCGAAGCAGAGAGTAACAGTAAAATTATTTTTGTAAGGCATATAAATAAATCAAAAGTTTTAGTAGTACATGTATTATACGTTAATATTTGTAGTAGGGTAAGTTACCTTTACACCCTAGGAGTCATTTGATTGGAGGTATAAGACTGAATATTTTAAGGATAAATTTGAGATTTTTCATGAATAAATTTATTTTTGAGCTATTTTATACCATCAACACTAAACATGATATAACGCTAATACGAAATTTAGTCTTGATATAATCCACCTGATTCCATCAACCATGAGACTATTTTATATTATCTTTCTTCACATGGTCTAAAATATTCCAGGGCTATAATACAATGATTATAATTTCAAAATAATTTAATCTACGTATCAAATAACCTTTTTGAGATGAGATCCTTCTTCATACATCGCATAATTAACGAGGAATATTTAGCGCATTACGCTTTCTTTTTCTTTTGTTCATTATCTGGTATTTAAAAATTACTAATCCGATTAATTCAAATTCATATTACTTAAAGATTCATTTTTTTAAAAAAAAAAGTGATTCAATAAGAAATGAAAATGGAGGATGTAAACAATATTGTAATGATGACATATACGTTATCAATAATATTTGTGATAAGTTGATTATGATAACATTAATAAAAACAAAAAAAGTCTTAGGATGATTATCTTTATTTTTGTTTGTTTCTAGTAAATGGTATCAAATCAAAGATAAAAAGAAAAAAGAAAAAAAGAAAATCAAGATTGTTGATTTCTATGTTCATAGTCAAATTGTTTATCATGATTGAATTGGACTATATGACAACAAATGAGATAAAGAAAAATCATCAAACTATTATGTTTATGTAAAATAATAAGCTTACTTCGAGTTTAAATTTTGCAATCAAAAATTTAAAATAATGAATCTTATATTAATTTTTTCAAGATATTTTTGGAAAATACTTCTAAAAGTAGCAATGAGTTTTTTTCTTTTTGGTTCCACTCTACTATTATTATCAAGTACGTATAATATTTATTCAGAGATTTACCTCTACTTGTATATTATCAGATTGTGTAAATACTTTTTATATTGTAAGTGCATAAATCTTAAATTCGGAAAACAACATAAATAGCCTGCTATAACAAGTTAAATTCAGTATAAGAAAATAAGAAATTAGCAATGGATAAGATTTTGTAGCAAAACATCAGAAATTCCATGCTAGCTTCATATAACTACGAATTAACGATGAATTGTAAGAAAATTCAATTAGCTAAGAGCTATTTAATTCGGTGTGATTCGATATTTTGATGTTTAATTTTGATATTTTGCAGTATGATAATTGGTAACCGTAGTTTGTTCAACTTTGACAATATATGCATGATAGGGTATTATTACTTCGACTTTTCAAAAGCACGTCTCAATTGTATCGTAATTACACATTACACATGTAGAAATATATATTCCAAGTATAAACATTTCCTCTCGTTAATTGGTTGCACAAAAAAAGACATTACAATCAAGATAGAGTAGCCAAAGTTTCAATATATATATATATATATATATATATATATATATATACACACACACTTTGGTATGGTATTCGGTATTTCGGTATATGATTTATAAATATCGAATACCATACCATATAGTAAAAAAATTTAAAATGTACACCATATACCATAACAAATACCATTATACCAAAACGATAATATCAAAAATTTTAGTTCTGTATAATAATTTGATATATATCATACCATGTTCATCCCTAGATCGAATAATATATAAACACTTTTTACTTTGCTTTTTTACGAGATAGATAAGTTATTTCTGATAGAATCTTTTAATGTAATAGTAAAATTTAAATTTAAAAAAAAAAAGGTGCATAAAAATATCTATACACCTATTGGTAACAGAAAGGTCCAGCTGAGAGGTAGGTAAGTTAATTCTCTATATAAATATATCCTTTTTCTCTTTTTTCTTCTCAACTCATTCATGTATTCTTCTTCTTCAAATATTTATTTTCTTTTTCATTTTTTTTCCAACTTCAATTTGTCAAATTCAATTAATTTTTCACATAATTCTTTTCTCCTTTCTGAATTTTTTTGTAATTATGCTTTTAGATTTTTATTTTATATAGTATTGGACTAATATGAATTTTATGTCAGAGCGATATAAATCATAAAGATTGATACAATTTACTTGAGATTCTAATATTATAATTGTTGTTGATGTTGTCGTTGAGTACTTGTCGATTAATCTAATGATCGATCCATTACTTTTATATTAGAGTTTTTGTTTTTGTTGTTATCTTTTTTAAAATCGTAACTGAAATTTCTGCTCATTTTTAATCATCAATCTCCAAGGTTCTTCAAACACCTGAATAATCTATTTATATTATTATTCTTTATCTCAAATTGAGTTTTTTTTTAGCTCTTAGTACTAGATTTATTCTATTAGATTAATTATTTGATCTCTTTATATAATAAATTCACCTAATTGCTCACATCACATCATTTAAGGTACATGTCCCTAGAATTGTTTGTTTGATTTTATTTTTTTTATTTTCCACTCGATCTCTGATATTCGCAATGATTTCTTTAATTTATTCTCTTATCTCTTTTTCCTCGTCTTTAAAAAAAAAAAATGCTTTGAGCTATATTAATTATGAAAATTTCTAAGTCTAGGATGGAGCCACATGTTTCGAATGAGTTCAATTGAATCCACTTCGCCTGAAACTTATACAAATTAAAGGATAAAAATATATTTTTTTGTATTATATATATATAATTATATTTTTGAATTTGCTTGAATTTTTCTTTTATTAGTGAGTTTGATTTGTTTGACTCTGAAGTGTGATATTATTGCATTCGTTTGAATTTCTTTGTTAGAATTTCTTGCTCCGCTATAAAAAAATGGATTAATCGTGCATGAATTGACGATATACCCCAGTGATAGAGTCGAAATTTAAAATTTGTGAGTTCGGTGAACACGCAGTTGTTGCTTGCTAGTGCAGCATTATCAAGATTCACATAGAAAAAAAAAACAGAAAATGAAAACTGTTTAATATTTTTAATATATGAGAATCTTGATGCTGCTGCATTGGCAAATAATGACTAATTAATTCTTTAATTCTTCAAGAAAATTTGGGCAAATCATCTTTAATTGGTGAGTTTATCTTTGGACTGTGATTAATTTTATGTGATTATAGTTGTTGATTATTACTACTTTTGGTTAATTTGATGATATTTCTTAGTTAATAAAGTACCTTAAATAAGTTCTTATTAAAGGAGAGTCGTGGAGTAACTGGTAAAGTTGTTGTCATGTGATCAGGAGGTCACGGGTTGTCAAGCCTTGGAAACAGCTTCGGACAAAAAAATGCAAGGTAAGTCTGCATATAATACACTCGTGGTGGGGCCCTTCTCCGGTCCCTGCGCATAGAGGGAGCTTTAGTGCACCAGACTATCTTTTTACCTAATACGTAATTAAATCGTATTTCTTTATACCGCAATATGTGAGCGTACAAATTTCTTGATAACCCTAACGATACTATTTAAAATTAATGTAGGTTTTTGATGCAGAGGCTGAAGGGTCCGTGGCTAAAATATAGCTATAGAGAGCAGAACATGGAGAAATTTGT
>NW_025826612.1:0-1469 GCF_002878395.1 Capsicum annuum | reverse complement strand
TTTTTTTTTGTTGTTGAAGTTTCACCATGTGTTTGGTTATACTATTTGAAAATTTTACAAAAAATAAAATTTAACTCAAATGTTAGAATTTTCTAGTATTTGAAAATTTGAATTATTTGTCCAAAATATTTGCTACTTAATGACAAAACTTATAATCAAACACTATTTATGAAGTTATATTAAACTTTGAATGTATACAAATAGGTATTAAACTTGTCGATTTTAATTGTGTCCAGTTGGGTACTTAAATTTGTATTAGATTGAATAAGTAATGTGGCACAATACATGCAGAACATCATATTGAAGTCCATGTAGGATGCAAATTGTCACATAGGACACCGCATAAAAAATGTGTATCTACTTATTTAACGTTATACAAATTTAACTATCTACTTGTACACACCCAGAATTAAATTATATACATGCAACGTAAGGCGAAGTCAAAGAGCACATTAAGATCATCCCATAATTGAAATATTTGTAGTTTTCAAAAATAATTAATACTAATAAGGTCAAATGGGAATAAATTGATTGATTTTGTCTTGGACAAACAATTTGACACAAATTCATCAACAATAATATACTCAATATATTCCCATAAAATGGGATCTGCGAAATTAGAAATGACATCGCTCAAACACTCAAAATTAATTAATACCACAAACACTCAAAATTAATTAATACCACAAACCAAACAGGGAATAAAGTTAGTCCAATTTACCAAACGAAAGAGAAATTGATAGAAGCAATTATATTGCTCGTACTCTTTAAAAATAACATTGCAGGAATGAGAGGTTGTGTGCCAAACACATCGTGCATCAATTGATTTGGTATACGCATCCAATGTGAATAAATTTTTACGAATTGTTTATGTACCCAATGCCCTAGTCTATTTTCTCTTGTCTTTTCATAACGTCTTTTTCTGAGCCGGGGATCTATCAAAAACAACCTCTCTTCTGAGGTAGTGATATGAACTACGTACATTTTACCCTTCCCATACCCCACTTTGTGAGAATATACTGGGTATATTCAACATTCTAGGAAAACAATCGAATCGACGGTTCGGAGGAGAATTGGCCATTCAATCTTGTGAACTAATCAAGACCGAAATTGGAAAAAGAGATGCAAACAGAGAAGAATAACCAATCGATGAGTTGTTGTTGCTTTCATAACATCTTTTTTCTATATTGTTTCTGTCTTGAGTCGAGGGTCGATTGGAAACATCCTCTCTACGTCATTTTTCTAGATTGTTTCTATCTTTGAGCCACGAGTCTATCGGAAAAAACATCTCTACCTCACCTTTGAGGTAGAAGTAAGGCTTGCACATACTCTACCCTCCGTATATCACACTAGTGAAATTATACTGAATATATTGTTGTTGCTTTGTGGGACATCCTTATTGTTCTACTTTTCATTGTTGTTGCTTTGTGGGACATCCTTATTGTTTTACTTTTCTAAAAGTAGAACTT
>NW_025826611.1:0-1086 GCF_002878395.1 Capsicum annuum | reverse complement strand
ACGTACCTTATATTCACATATTGCTACAATTCATAATCACAATCATCAGCATAACCAGTCCACTTAAGGACCCACAATATCTCATCAACGAACCGGCCCATGTAAGGATCTAATTATACATAACTTTCATAGACCATATTTTCAGAAAACTATAACATAATAAGAAAGCAATAATACATATTGTGAAAAAATGTGTAGATTTAGCTTTCTTATTCTCTCTAATAAATCATTCTTTCAAAGCTTTCACTATGTCTGTATAATTGCTCGTCATTGATGTTTGAAGCTCACTGAATTTTATTTCAATCTAATATGCTAAAATAAACACTGAATCGGTAAGAAATAAAAATGTAGTTGTATTCTGTTAGTTATATGTATAAGAAAAGTCTATATGTGTTTGATACATTTATTTATATATGTATCAAACATATATCTATTTATGTTGAAAACATGTATTCCTTGATATAACTCAATACATTTTATTATATGTATCAAATAGATACATATCGCATGGTTTATGTGATTCATTTAAGAACTGATGTTATTATAGTTTTAGAACAATAAAATGCATCAAAAAGATAAAACAGATAACTTGATACATTTCATTACATGTATCAAATAGATACATATCGTATGTTTAGTTTAATCTATTTTAGAAACTAATGATATTATAATCTTATAAGTTTGTCTATCTAACAACTAAATATGGAAATTAAAAAAACGTGGTACTCGTTACACCCTCTTTTTTCTCGTTGATTTTCCAATTGAAGTGATGCTATTGAATTTATTTTAATTTACAGAGTTGCACTTAGAATTGAATTACAGTATTCCAATTCACCTTATCGAATCCTCTGTCAAAAGAAAGTTGACTTTTTGTTTTTTGGTCTGCAAATAAAAGACTGTATAAAGAATTTTATTGACTGAGGATAAGGTGTGAGGCACCCATAGAGTCTCATGGTTCTAGCACGATAACATTTATTAACTTGTACTTTATTTTAGCTAATTTTGGATAAATTATGTGATAGGCCATGGTTCACTCATTTTGAATGTAGTAAGGAGCCGTTTGGTAGCATGTATTATTTTGATACT
>NW_025826610.1:0-6726 GCF_002878395.1 Capsicum annuum | reverse complement strand
AAAGTGCCTAGCCAGCATGATATCATGAAATCCCCATGTATGTACAAGTTTATGCCTATCATATGTTTGATAAAATGGTTCTATAAATGTATTATGGATTATGATGTTAGTTAGATGTTCATGTAAGATATGCTTGGCCAATTCCTTCAATCGAGTCCTGGGGGTACTTGTACCCAAAATATTAGCTATGTGCCTAGACCTATGTCATGTTTTAATGATACTATTAGTCAAACTATGAATCCTTAGACTTTAGACAGTCATATGACTCATAAAAAATCTCCATGATCTCATGAACTCAGTCAGTTGTCAGATATTAGTAGTATTCTGTCAGTCAACAGAATTCAGTAACTCAGTCCATGTTCAGTTTGGTAAATCATGTCAAGTGTCTATTCAGATGGGAGTAGGAGTTAGCACTGAGTGAACCCAAGGATGGGAACTCACCTGTTATATGAGGGTGTAATTCTTAGGAGAAATCCTTGCATTTCAGAACTATGTGGCTAGCATACATTAAGACATCATAGCCTACTATATGGGGGTAGATGAGGTGGCTTAACCTGTTATATGGGGGTTCCCACTATTTTCACTAGAGTTGCCTATTTTATGAGGGTTACTTACATGTTGTCCTTACCAGTGGTGCGGTATTGACACCCTTCTAATTGGGGTTATAGACTGGACTCCAACTATGCCATAATGCATATTAGGGGTATATCGGTTAGATAACTACTTCCCATAGTTTAATGTTATAGAATTAGGATTGTCAGATACAGTCAATCAGTCTCAGTAATAGAATTCAGATAGTTCTTTAGATTTTAGAACTGCCAGATACAGTCAACTCAGATAGTTTTATCAGAATCAAGATTATCAGATATAGTCACTTATGTTATCAGTTATATTCAGATATGGTCACTCATGTTATCAGATTTGTCATTTATCAATATGTCATGTCATCAGTATTCAAATTCAGTAATTATGTTTTCACGGTATTAGTGTCAGTTGTTATATCTCATGCATATATTCTCATGTTTATGATAGTTAGTCAGTAATTATTATTGTTCATACATATGAACCCCATGCATTCAGCCTACCTCACATACATACCAGTGTATTCAAAGTACTGACGCATTTGCACTAAAGTATCTTTACCATAAGTTCAGATACACGAACTCTAGAGCAGTAGTAGATCCCAATCTCAGCAGTCATAGTTAGAAGTGAGTCCTTATCTTTTGAGGACATGGTTATTCTCTATTTTCTCATTAGTCAGTTTATTAGTTGGAGTTAGTTGGGAACATGTCCCATCAACTCTTCACTCAGACAGTTTTAGTCAGTTAGAGGCTATCTAGACTATCGTGTTTCAGACTTCACTATTTTTAGTTTTGTTTTGGGTATTCTATTACCCTAAACAGATGTTATATTATTAATATTATGTTCAGTATTGAACCTTATGGTCTTTTAGTGCATGTTTCTTCATTATTACGTTATATTATGTACTGTACAGGTATAGATATCAGCCATGAGTTAGCTTGTGGTCTTTTGGGGTCATGAGCACCGTGTAGCATTCTGGGTACCAGATTTGGGTTGTTCAAACTTGGTATCAGAGCCTAAGGTTCAATTGAGTCCTAGGAAGCCTAAAAGCCACATCTAGTAGAGTCTTGTACTTGGGTGTGTTGCGCGCCACATTTATGTGAAGGAGGCTATGATATGTTTTAAGAACAGTTTCCCTTCTTTCAGTATTCATGTCATGCTAGTAAGCATAATCTCAAGTAAATCTCTCAGTCTAATCTATTTCTCCTTTTTTCTATAGAACATGCCTCCCAAAAGAAGAAATGGGAAACAGTCAGCCCTCAGCCCGGAAAACCTGTGGGCGAACATGTTTCTTGTGCAGAGTTTAGTGTTGTATTCTCACTCTTGCTCAGTCAGTTACTGCTCAGAATGAATGACCAACTACCATTCTGGTCAACCCAATGGCCAATTCAGTTGCAGCTAGGATTTGGGACCTCACCCAAATGAATCCTCCAACCTTTCTTGGGTTTAAGATAGATGAGGACCCTCAGGAATTTCTAGATCAGGTTCAGAAGGTGATAGGCATCATGGGGGTGACTACTGTTAAGAGAGTTGAGCTAGCTGCATATCAATTGCAGGATGTTGCTCATAATTGGTTCAAACAGTTGAACTTAGAAAGGGCAGACGATGCAGGGTCAATTAAGTGGGAAGAGTTTGCTTTAGCTTTCCTTAATAGGCTCTTTTCCCTAGAACTTAGGGAAGTTAAGGTGCTTGAATTTATCAACCTCAGGTAGGGCAATTTGACAGTGAAATAGTATTCTCTTAAGTTTACTCAATTAGCTAGATATGCCCCTCATGTTGTTGCAAATAGCAGGGAAAGGATGAGTAAGTTCATTTCAGGGATAAATGACAATATGGTTAATGAGTGCAGATCCGCCATACTAAATAGTGACATGACTTTAGCTAGACTTATAACTCATGCCCAGTAGATAGAGGAGCAGAAGATTAAGATAAGGGATAAGCAGAATAAGAGAACAAAGACAGGTAGTTTCAACTTTTCTCAGCCTAAATCAGAAAGACAAAACCATTCTCAGTTTCATCCAAAGTCATCAGTTCCATTTCCTTCTAGAGCCAGTGCTCCAGTTCCTAAGTTCAGAGAGGGTAATAAAGATAGGGCACCAATCCTTAAGTCCCAGGGTAGTGTTAGTAGTGCCCACACCTATCCTCTGTGCCAGACTTATGCAAGCACCATCAAGGTATTTGTAGTGCTAGCAGTGGTATTTATTTTAGATGTGTCAAGCCAGGCCACAGATTCAGAGACTGTCCTTAGTAAGGTCCTCAAGGTCAATCGAATCGCTCTTCAGCTCAGTCCGGTCACACAAATCAGTAGGGTGCCACCTCCAGTGCTACTAGTGGGCAACGTCCAAATAGACTTTATGCTCTCCAGTCCTAATAGGATCAGGAAAATTCTCCTGATGTGGTTACTGGTACGTTACAGATATTTCACGTACATGTTTACGCTTTGCTAGATCCAGGAGTTTCTTTGTCTTTTGTTACTCTTTATATAGCAATTGATTTAAGAATCAGTTCTAAAATTCTAGCAGATCCCTTCTCAGTCTCTACCCCAGTGGGTAAAACCATCATAGCTTAGTGGGTATACATGAACTGCCCGGTTATGATATTTTAGAAAGTCACTTCAGTAGACTTAGTCAAAATAGAGATGACTTATTTTGATGTCATTCTCAGCATGGATTGGCCTTATTCCTGCTATGCCATAGTAGACTACAGAAATAGAATAGTCCAGTTTTAGTTTCTGAATGAACCCATCCTAGAGTGGAAGGGTAGTGTATCCGCTTTCAGAGGTCAGCTTGTTTCCTACCTTCGGGCAAGGAAAATGATATCTAACGGATGTGTGTATTATCTTTTTTGAGTTAAGGACTTTAGTTTTGAGACTCCTAGTCTTAATTCAGTTCCAATTGTAAATGGATAGTTAGATATCTTTCCCAAAGATCTTCCAGGAATTTCTCCCAAAAGGGAAATAAACTTTGGCATTGATCTTCTTCTAGATACTCAGCCTATCTCTATTACGACATACAGAATGGCACCAGAAGAACTCAGAGAATTGAAAGAATAGTTGAATGATCTCCTAGATAAAGGATTCATCAGGCCCAGTGTTTCCTTGTTTGGCACGCCAGTATTATTCGTGCGCAAAAAAGATGGTTCTCTCAGAATGTGTATAGACTACCGTCAACTCTATAAAGTCATGGTTAAGAACAAGTATCCTCCTCCCAGAATCAATGACTTATTTGACCAACTTTAGAGTGCTAGCTATTTCTCTAAGATAGACCTAAGATCCAGTTATATTCAGCTTAGAGTTAGAGAATGTGACATTCCAAAAACCACTTTCCATAGTCGGTATGGTCACTTCGAATTTCTAGTCATGTTCTTTGGTCTTGCCAATGCCCCAGCCACTTTAATGGACCTGATGAACTATGTGTTCAAGCAGTACTTGGATATTTTCATCATAGTCTTCATAGATGATATTCTGGTCTATTCCCATAGTGAGCGTGATTATGCAGACCATCTCAAAACAGTACTTCAAACTCTCAGAGACCATCAGTTGTTTGCCAAATTTAGTAAGTGCAAATTTTGGCTACGGTCAGTAGCATTCCTTGGTAATATTATTTCCTATGATGGCATTAGAGTAGATTCTCAAAAGACCAAAGCAGTAAGAAACTAGCCTCACCCTATCTCTCTATAAGATATCAGGAGTTTCTTAGGTTTGGTTGGCTATTACAGATGGTTTGTTGAAGGATTTTCTACTATTGTATCCCCTATGTCCAGATTGACTCAGAAGAAAGTCAAATTTTAGTGGTCAGATCCTTACGAGAAGAGTTTTTAGGAGTTGAAGACTCGACTCACCTCATCTCCAGTTCTAGCTCTTCTAGATAGTTCAAATGGCTCCGTGGTGTATTGTGATACATACAGAGTGTGTTTAGGTTGTGTTCTCATGCAGCATAGTAAGGTCATAGCCTACGCCTCCAGGCAACTCAAACCCCATGAGAAGAATTATCCTACTTATGATCTTGAGTTAGCATCCGTAGTATTTACCTTAAAGATTTGGAGGCATTATCTATACGGATTTCATGTAGATGTATTCACAGATCATAAGATTCTACAGTGTGTCTTTTTCTCAAAAAGATCTCAATTTTCATTAGAGAAGGTAGTTAGAGCTCTTGAAAGATTATGACATGAATGTCCTGTATCATTCAGGAAAGGCCAACATAGTGGCTGACACTTTCAGTAGACTATCTATGTGTAGTGTTTCTCATGTTGAGGATAGTAGGAAAAAGTTAGCCTAGTAAGTCCATAGATTGCTAGACTAGGAATTGGCTTAGTTGATTCTTCAGAGGGTGGTGTATATGTTCATAGTAGTTTAGAATCATCTCTAGTTTCTGAGGTGAAATAAAAGCAAGATTGAGATCCCAACCTTATCAAGTTGAAAGAGTCAGTTCAGAACCTAAAAATAGAGGTTTTCTCCTAAGGGGGAGATGGTGTCCTTCGTTCTCAGGGTCATCTCTGTGTTCCAGGTGTAGATAAAATAAGGTAGAGAATTCTTGCAGAAGTTCATGTGTGCACTACTCTATTCATCCAGGGTCCATAAAGATGTACCACGACTTGCGAGAAATCTATTGGTTGAGTGGAATGAAGAGAGATATTGTAGAATTTGTGGCTAACTACTCCACATGCAAGCAGGTTAAGATAGAGCATCAGAAGCCTAGTGTTCCTATGTAGGAGTTCATTATTCCTACTTAGAAGTGGGAAGAAGTGAATATGGACTTCGTGACGGGTTTGCCTCGAATTTGTCATCTGCATGATTCATTCTGGGTCATTGTAGAAGAATGACCAAATCAGCTCATTTCCTTCCAGTTCATATCTCTTATTTAGCTGAGAATTATGCCAAACTCTACATCAAAGATTTGGTCAGATTGCACGGTGTTCCATTATCTATTATCTCAAACAGAGGTACCGAGTTCACCTTTCATTTCTGGAAAGCATTCTAAAAGGGTCTTGGTACCTAAGTTTATCTTAGTATAACCTTCCATCCTTAGATAGATGGTCAAGCAGAAAGGACCATTCAGACATTTGAAGATATGCTAAGAGCGTGTGCAATTGATTTCAAGGAAAGTTGGGATGACCACTTGCCTTTGATTGAATTTGCATACAACAATAACTATCATTCCAGTATTCAGATGGCTCTATTCGAAGCTCTCTATGGTAGGATATTTAGATCTCTGATCGGTTGGTTTGAAGTTAGTGAGGCCTCAGCTATAGGGCCTGACTTAGTATTCAACGCCTTAGAAAAAGTCCAGTTGATTAGAGAAAGACTCCGGGTTACTCAGAGCCGACAGAAGTCTTATGTAGATGTTCATAGAAAGGATCTCGATTTCAAGATTGGTGATCATGTTTATCTAAATATCTCTCCCATGAAGGAGGTGAAGAGATTCAATAAGAAGGGAATTCTTAGTCCCCGATATGTCGGTCCTTTTAAAATTCTAGTCGTTTCGGCAAGGTAGCTGATGAGCTCGAATTGCCCTCAGATCTTGCCTCAGTTCACCCAGTCTTCCATGTCTCATTGCTCAAGAAGTGCATAGGTGTTCTAGAAGTTGTAGTCCCTATTCAGAGCATAGATGTTCAGAACAGCCTCTCTTATGAAGAGATTCCAGTCAAAATCCTAGACTATCAGACTTGTAGATTAAGGAACAAAGAAATCCCTCTAGTTAAGGTTCTTTGGTGAAATCAGTCCGTCGGGGGAGCTACTTGGGAAGTAGAAGCATACAGGCATACCAAGTATCATCACCTCTTCTCCGCCAATTCAGATCAAGCTCAAGATGACAGTTCTCCTTAAGCTGTGCAGTTTTATATTCAGTGTTCATCATAAACTTGGTATCAAGTACCATTGCATATTCATTCATGGATTAATGTATTAGTTCAGTTATATAATTATGCATCAGGTATGCATTCTCATTGTGAGTAACTTAGTTTCTCAGAACACTCAGTTATGCATTTATGAATTAGTTACAAATGCATCAAATATGCGTGATCAGTATGATATGTTCAGTTATCGGTCAGTCAGTCATGAGATCATGTTCTAGTTATTCTTGTTCAGTTCATGTTTAGCTTATTGTTTCCCTCTTAGTTAGTCTCATTCGAGCACGAATGTTC